>NC_081446.1:11335242-11379030 GCF_007210705.1 Tigriopus californicus
TCTGTTATAAAATACGTTGTTATATCAGTGTTTCCCATTAAGCAATTGGCTTATATCCATTTTATTTATGTAATGTCACAATCATCTCATCTAGCAATATAAAGCAACAATTACATTTCATCGTGTGGAAATTTCTTGTGGAAGGATGTTCAAAATTCTTCCTGTCTTCTTTCCAGACTTTAAAAAGATACACTATCGGTCGGATATCCATTCCAGAGGTGGTGTTCCTTGACTAGTGCTTTGGATGGTTTTAATTCAATACTCCCACACGGACAAGAACACTTTTCACTTTTATCGATAAAAGAGTATGACGTTGAAACCAAGATTCAGTAGAGAAAAGCCTAGGATTAGATGGTAACCGCAAATCTTTGCGGTCAGGCTTTCGTTCTTAACAAAGATTTGACTACCACCTAAGGTGAATATTTTGCAATGAAAGTTGCTCAAGTTTTCAAGTTTTAATTAAAATGCTGAATAAAAGTCTTATAAACCTGACATATTTTTTGATCAAGTAGAAGAAATACTATTTCTTTTGTTGACAACTACGATACATGTAGTTATATAAGATGTTCTCAAGAAGTGGAATCGTTGGTTGTCAAGCTTGTTTCATTGAGTCATTCAAAGGATAACATACTGTTTTGTTTTTGCAAAAGTTTCACAAAATAACGGCGAAGTTCAATAGCCAAATGTTACATTTTCGAAGGCAAGATACATAATGGATTTTTACGTAAAGAAAATCCTAAGCGATCGCTAAAAACAAATATCAAGTGAAATAGCTAGATCAAAATTCAATTTTCGTGATTTTTGATTAGGTTTCTTCTACAATGCATTATGGTTTGTTCCTCGGGAAAAGGCACTTTTCCATTTTCACCTTTGTTCACCGGTCAACTAAACCATGCTCTTATCCTTACAATGCAACACATTTTTCGACGCCCTCTAACAGTGTCGTTCAGCCCTTTCGTTAAAGAGAACTCCTCATGGCTGAATTTACCATTTCCCAAGAATTCTAAATTCTAAATGGGCTTAGTAAATAAACTTATTATGCAACCCAAGCTAAATAGTAACATCATATGAAATGAGGCCAAAAGGAAACATGTTAGGAGGGCGTTGGATGTAGACCAGGACATCATTTGGCTCATCGAAATTCCCCTCCAAGTCTTCATCGTTGATGGGAGCTCTCTCAAACAACTTGCATTCATGTGCTGTCTCTTGGGACTTTCAAATTCAATTTCTCACAAAGAAGGGGAGGTACCCTCTCTGTTGACAACTTTTCCCATTGTCTCGGAACTGAAATACTGTACATGTGTCAAACGATAAAAGTTTAGCGAACAGCATTTCAAGGAGACTTTAAAAGACATCATCGTTACCCATTAATAAGTAGAGGAACGGAATGAAGTATTATTGTCCCTGAATTGCGAATTTCTCCTTATCTTTTAGCCCTTTTATAAAGTCAGGAACCATCATAAAACCATATTTGATGCCATTTTGGTATTTTTTCGATGGATCAAAGCAAGCTTTGGTTTTTATTGACAACAAATTTGCGTAAAAATTCACCTGAATTTGCACAAAAATGTGCAAATAAAATAAATTTTCCGGCGCTTAGTAATATATGTGAAACCTATTTTGTTTTTCACATACTTTCATATCAAAAAGCTTTTTCAGGCAAACTTCAAAATCAAGATTTTCCCAAAAAATGTTAGCAATTAATACTGAGTTTGCAGATGCAATTAATTTGCAGAACATTCTGGGATATGGAAGTTTTTTTTACAAAATTTGCAAAATGTAACTTTTGGCCGGCCTTAGTCATGAGCTTCGTCCGCGTGGATATGAACGTGTACTGCCAAGCCTTTTTGCCGACAGGGTTAACTCAACCGGGTCTCAATGACAACCATGTTTTGCTCCTTATTATCAAATTCAGCAAAACGTATTGAATATTATGTTCCATTCGTGAGCCTATTTTATCCGTCGACCTCATGTGTAATTCTCCAAGAACAGCACGTTCCCATTTTCTAGCCTTGACGAATTGAGTGACCTAGATTTGACTTGGACCAGGTAGCCTTGTTCCAAATATCATACCTTCAAAGGCCCCCGCTGAAGTGAGTTGGTTTTACTATTGCTATGCTAGGGCATGAGAAGAAAGCCTTGGTTTTCATGCTCACATTCGAACAGGGTATCTTTAAACCTTGCATATGGCGCCGAATAATTTCGTTTCCAGTCCCTTTCAGAAATTATGACCACCCTGTAAAGTCATTTCCATTCCATACTTCTCTTGCCTTTAAGAAGCGTAGGTCTCAATTTTCATTACACTGACGTCCCTCCACAAATCCTCATGCGTTAAAAATGCCTCCACAAAGAGAGCACTCAACACCATCATCACCCGGCGAGAATCCAGAATCTGTTCCATCTAAAGTGGATCTGGCTCCACGACAAAGTCAAGCCCAAAGCCCCAGTGTTGACAAGACTGGCTGGTCCAAGAATATCTTGGCGAAAGTGGCCTCGTCCAATTCATTTTCCAACGCTTCCAACAATCAGACTGCTCGCGCTGCCAGACGATATAAGATCATTCAACATGAGCGTGTTGGCGCCGTTATTAGCAATGGTGCTCATTCTGGCCATCGATCGGAATATAGACCCGACTTGTGATCTCCTTGCGATCTGTAATTGAGTTTTGGGCCTGGTATTCGAGGACCAAAAAGAGACTTTCATCTTAGGTTTCGAAGTGACGGGGATCAAATCCGGGATTTGACCAGAATGAGCCCCATTTCAAGAGAACCATGGCTTTGGACACGAATCAGACACACTCATCTCTGGACAAGGACAGGACATTGATTGTAGTCTCACAAGCCCCAAGATTCTCGGGTGAGGTGAAATTCTTCAATCTTGAAAAAAAGGCACATCAAATTTCCGGAAAAAAAGCTGGAACAATACCATTTCATGTCAGTCGAGAGAAACCCCTGCCATCAGGATTGACAAAAACCATGTTTTCACACGTTTTGACAACTTGAGCCTCAATTCTTTGATGGATCATTGTGCGTGGAATACAACTTTATTTTAAGCCAAACCCAAATGTTGTTGAGAATGCATTATTTTGCCAGCATTATATGGCACCAAAAAAAAGGAGTTATTTCAAGATTATCAAACCTAAACATTAACGGTTGACGTTTCACAAGACCAACCGACTTTAAAACAAACCCTGAACCCCGAATGTATGATCCAGAGTCTATTTAATCAAAGTTAATAGTCTAATTGATCCCTTAACTTGAATTTGTAAAACTATAAAACTATGGAGACAGTGTTCTCTAATGCCTCGATTCCTAAATAATGTACGTACAATTCATGGCAGGATTCGCTGATATTTTGTATGGGACTCTGACGTTGTTGTCTCATTGGCAATTCATTTTTTTGTGCTGAATAAACTAGAGTAACTTCTTTTTGCGTCATCAAGGCAAGCTCAACATTACGTTGAGAAAAGAATTTATGAATGAATGAAGGAAGACAGAAACTAAAGGTCATTTCTAAAAACTTGTCTAGTAATGTGTTCATAAAAATTCTGTTAAATGGGATGACTGATGATAATATAGTAAGTAAATGAATGAAGACAGCGACGGAGAAGATCTTCCAGTATGTTGTTCTTTTTAATATATGCACCGTCTCATTGTCATCCCTATTTTGCGATTTGACGATGGGTATCCCTAGTAGGGAAATTCTCGTTTCATTTCAAGGCCATGTTTCAAACTTAACATTGAGTCATCTAATGTATAAAACGGTCGAAGAAAACAGGGCAACAAGTTGTGCAAAGCTGGTGATTGATTTAAAACCAAGGGAAAAATGTTAACCATTCTCTAATTTGTGACCAGGATTGAACCCGAGGTAGATCAGTGAAAAGCCGGTCCTTTATCACTGCACTTCGCAATGACTTATAGCTTTACAGCGATTATAAAGGTTATTTATGAAAACCTGATTCGATAGCATGTTCTATAAGTAACATTCTGTGTAATATAATAATAACGCATTTAGCTAATTGAAGCAATGATCGGAGAAGATCAAGTAGATAGAGACTAATTTATGAGCACGATTTAATCCGTGAAAGAATTTCCCCCTCCACCCCTCATCAATGCATACAAAATAATGATTTGATTGGGGTTGCAAAACCATTGCATTGAAATCTAATAGTGCTCTTCTTAGAACGCACTCTAAATATTCATTCTCGAATCAAATTTGATTTTAGCCCGAGTCTCCATTATGCAGTTTTCAAAGTACCAATTTACCACGAGTCTCTTAAAAATATGTGCCCTATAATTAATCAGAAAAGAGAAGTTGCTAAACTGATCTAAAATTTACCATGGGACAATAGCTTTAAAGTGGAGACACTTCTAGTATATTTTGTTTCATTCAAAAGTTAACACTTTTTTTTCCATTCCAGGGCCCTACTCATTTCAACACTGTTGCTAACCTTGATCTTGCTGCTCATTTTGAAATGGTTGAATTTGATCGAAATGTGCCCAAAGCGACTGAAAGGAGGAGCAAGTCGCAATCTTATATTTGAGTCCAATCATGGATTCAAACATGCATATGATCCCACGGATTGCGAAGCCAGCGCCCTTCCACCCATCCAGGTCTGCTGATCCTACACTCTCAAATCGCCCAGAGCTCTTAATGCATGCTGAAGCTCCTCTTTTTTTTACTTTCTCCCTTTTCTCTTCTTTAGGAATCGATTTGCCCCGAGACTTCAGTGAGAATCGATAACATGAATGGATCTGGATTGACAACCAATTCGAAATACATTATTCACTCTCCAAGAGACCGGGTTAGGAAGCTTAGTCATGTGGGCAAATTCCCGATTTCCACAGAGAAGCTGCACTCGTACATCAGTCCCTTGTGGGACAATGGACCACGGAAGAGGAGCTTCGAGAATATGCGTCCCCAAAATGCTCCTCCGTCAGGTTCTTTTGTGTGATGCCCCAGAACCCGACACCCTCTTCAAAACGCCTTGTTGAGACAGATACAAGAGGACCTCTAAGTACATTCTTGGGTAGCGGCAAGAATAATAACCCCTACTACAACAACAATTGTATTCACCTTGAATTGGATCCCTCCAGGGACGTGTGGTTCAAATATATTGTATATATTTTAATTGGGAAACAAAGCAAACGAAAATATACGCTATTCTTTGATATTCTAACAATTAAACTCTGGCGAGCTTTTAGCTCTTCTTTGATTCGATCCTACGTAGTTAGGACATCGCAGATTCTTGGGTGGATGGATGGTTCTTGAAACTTTGATTGAAGGAAGCGTATTCAGGCTTGTGATGAGTAATTTTGGACCACATCGGGAAGATATCGAGGATCCCTGGAATGGCCACCATCTATTTCCTCTCGGATATCAGTGGCCTTTGCCTGGAACGTTGATAATGCAAAGGTAATGAAACTGATTACTCTCTGGGATGTTTCCAAGAAAAGCATAAAAAGCGAACACGATTACAATCTCGGCCAATGTGGACAAACTTTGGGGGCAAACTCATTTCCAAATACTTCCAACTTTCCGAATAAAACATCAGCATTCTCATCAAGTTCGCTCCTGGCATTGGCACATCAACTGTAGATAGACTGGATTTGCCCTGATCATCTCATTCCGGTTCCACACATTACACACAAGACCATACCAACTCTAATTGAAAGAGTTGAGGTTAACTTACCTCGGTGTTGGAATGGCTCCCATCTATTCGTAATGAGGGGCACCCACTTTTTGGATCCACATCATTGTCGGCTGGCTCTGAGTCTTCCTCTCCAAGAGTCTGCTGTAATGGGTCAATGGAAAGTGGAACCAGTGCCCCTTCATTGGTGCGTTGTGGAACCGTGGGTTGGCCAGAGCTTGGGCTCAAGGGCACACTTACGGATGAGTGAATAGAGCTTCCAGTTTCCAATGTGGGGCAATTATTGTTACACATACTACTAAGTGATTGTGGCGGAGGGCCTCGTTGTCCTCCATCTCCTTGGCTCAACAATTTGTCAGGAACAGAACCTTGCGTGATAACCACCAACGAGGAGGCCGAAATTGGTTCGAGCATTCTTGGACACGAATCATTAAGTTGATTGTGATTGGCTAGAGAAGGGAACGTGAAGAAGATCTCAAGATAAGTACGAACATTGGTCAGGATGGGCTCATGGGAGAGTGTCTATGGGCCACTTGGGCTAACTGCCACTTCAACGTGGGAGTTTCGACCCGAATGTACCTAAAGATAGGCCATCTCCAAGTTGATGCGTGGACCAAGTGATCAAGATTTGATCGAAGTTTTAGCCCGAAAAGAAAAACGATTTTTCGTCCCTAATACCCTCATAATAGTACCTTGGGCATGGATCCCGTTGGGGATTTTATGGGTTTGGCTGGAATTGATTCCATTTTCCCTCGGGACTCCGTCGCCCTCTGGGGAATTTCTCGTCGAGGTGAGGTTCGAATGGCCTCGTCCAATTGGAACCACTGTCGTCGTGGTCGTGGTCATCATAATTCCTGGGTAAGTCGTCAAATCGTCGGAGGATTCGAATTCGCCTCGAGGTGCCCCATTGACTTGTCTGCCCCCAGTCGAGCCCGATCTGCTCAAGCATTTCAGAAATCCGGGACAAAAGACACAAGCTGGGGTCAACAGGTCATAAAATGCTCTCTGGAATCGAAATAAGGAGAAAAGGTAGTATCTATTTATGTTGAAGATCTGGCAGTACAAATTTGAGTGAGAGGACTCTCCCCATATTCTGGGCTTTGGATGCACAGTGCTCGGTAGTGCCCTTGGGGATTGTTACTTGATTGGGTTAGTTCACGAGGTCAAGAGACTGAAAGAGAGATGGACTTGGAATACGAAATGATTGAGCCGGAAGCCGTTGCCTATCTATCTTTCAGATCTCGCTCAAAAGCATGAAAGTGTCCTTTTTCCCTTTCAACTTTGACAAAAGCTGTCAAAATTTAAGAAAAAGTCCTCACTTGTGTGGAACCGGAAAAGATGTCAAAATGTGAGTTCGACATTTGGTTGGATCTTTTTCCGACTAAATTGGTTAGAACCTACTCCCAAAACTTTGAAAAGGAATGATGATCCGAGACAACAAGGATATTTGCATATCAGTTTCTGGAAAATTATCGTTTCAATTTCAGGGCCCTTTTAAAATAGCTAATCTACGTTGGTTTTTGCAACTTTGGGGTTCTCATATTTTCAAACCACTATTCCTAATTTTCTTGACACACTTTTCTCTCTGTTCAATTCACCCAATTTTCATGTTGTGTTTGCGAGATACCAACAAAGTTATTCTGTTTTTAGACATCATTCCGATTCAAAACTAAAATCAACTGGAACCATATTTGTGTGTTGAAATACCTGCAATTTTAACCAGTCTTTTTTCAGAAGTGGGTAAACAACAAAAAATGAAAAATAAAAACCCTTTCATGGACATCCATGTTGGTTCAAAATGTGCAATTTGAAAGTCCTTGTTTAGTTTACAGGAAGATCACTTTTTGAACAAAATTCTTGGCTGATAGCAGGATGTAGTAACTAGGGCAAGCCCATCTTTGAATCTCTAATCTTATTGCCTTTTTACGGGCCATTGAAAGTTCGATTATGAGTTTTGAACAAGATCATATTTCGTCTGCAATTCCAAATTGATTTAACTTCGTTTTGATCTTCTGCTGATTGCGGTTCATTTAATGTTTTACGTTCATGAACAAATTACTGTACGAGTGCGATTCACACTGTGTTAATGTTTCGAAATTGACATTTGAAATAATATCCCCATTATTTTGGCAGGTCTTAAGAAGTTCCTTGGTCCTAACAGGAACCTTTTAAATATCTATTTAAGGAAAGAGAAGACCCATACATAACATTGTAGTTAGCTGATATCGCATAAAGAGAATGAACTATTTCAACATATTAACTCCAAGGTCCTTTTTTCTTACGCGTACTTAATTGAGGCTCTTTTTCTCGAGAACAAGATCAAACCGCAATGGTTTTTCCAACATCTCTTTTGGTACGCCTAGTATTGTACAATAGTTATAGGCTATGCCGATGCTTTCTTCTATTTAAAGAACCCTAAGCTCCGCTTTCAACGGCAGTACAAAATATGGAGCATTTTCTTCCTCAAGTCATTTACATAACGGCAGGAAAAATATTGGGTTCAAAATAGTCGACTAGTCTAGCGATTCAACATAAATTAGCATCTTAAGTGGCAATTTCTAATGTCCTTGAGAGAAGCTATTGAGAATTGCTCATTTTTCGCTTGATTCCGTTTCATTCCTTCCCGTTTTCTTTTTCATAGAATCATTGCGATCCCTCTAAATGTGATTTCAAAGCTTAATTGAGCACTTAGGGGATTGCTTCAATGGCAAATTTTGCAAACAGCAAGTTTGGAGGCATCTTTGATGCACAAATTTTGACATGTGAAGTTTTAAGTCATCCGGAACGAGGGATTGGAAAGTGCATTCTGAACCTGGGCAAAGGCATCGCATTGTTCCAGCATTCGTCATTGAGACCAATGAGTGTAGGGTTAGACGTTCAAAAGCTTCAAATGATAGAGCATCAACCATGCGTTACGATCGAATACACAATTTTCTTTTACTACATCATGTACTTTACTTATGCTATGGTTAAAGGATGAGTAGGAGTCGGAAAAGTAGTTTGATTTTTTTGTCAAGATACTTTTTTAGGTTATGAAAATCAGCCAAAATAAGTTCCGAAAATGTAAAATTAAGTAATAAAAAGATGAAAAAAGTTTTCAATTTGTTTGGTTATTCCAGTAATATGGTGTTTTTTTAGGGTAAAACATTCTTAATTCTCATTTTTTCCTCGACTTTCTTGCTCTTTGAGCTCAGAAATTTAGTCTTGTCTTTACATCAACAAAAATTCAATTTCAATGTAGAATCATGTCTATGACTTCCAAAAGAAAATATTATGTTGAATCAACCTGAAATCAAGGTCCAGGACTAAATAGATGCGTGGTAGCAAGCATAAGTTTCACTTTGACCGCTAGATGGAATTAGCAATAAATGGCAATTTGTGTTGACATCTCGGCAGTCACGAGATTAACGAAAATTTAAAGGCCATTCTGGAAGCTGAAAAAGGATCGAGTAACGCGTAATTCTTTTAGTTTTTGAGTCGTTACAATTACACAATTTTAAAATGTAATGCAATTACAGTTCCTTTTCGAAAAAAAGGAACGAATTACTGTAAATTCGTTACTTGTAATCTTGTAACTAATGCCCTAAAAATGAGTTCGGAAAAAATTGTTTTGGCGATCAAATGATAGTTGACATTTCATCTAAATCAAGGAAATACTTATATTTTTTTGACTGCGGAAAATATCTTCTGCAGCCTTTTACTCGAAAACTAAGCAAAACTTGTGAACTCTTGTAATTGATCCAAAGTGTTATGATGCGAATTATTCTTTAAGAAGATTGGGGGCAAAATGACTTTCGCACCGTTTCGCCAAATGCGTCTTTTGCACTTAGTAATTTGAGACTTGTTCTCGTACCATCATGTGTCTGCACTTACTCGGTTGCCACAATAGTGTACATTGTACGTGAAGTGTGAAAATTTAATCTTGTAACTTTTTTCTGGCATTACACGGCATTACGTCACTTATTAAGGCTCATTAACTCTAACTGAAAAAGGTCAAATTGTGCAGACACCGTCATTTTCAAGGTCACAATTTTGGAAGTTCAGGCTGATCATTTTATACAAAAATATCTCTGTGAAATGCCACTTTGGTGGCAGATTGAGAAACAGTCACATTTTCAAATCTATTTGCATCATTCTCTAGGCCAGATGGAAAAATCACTCTGACCAGTTCAAAAATCTTCAACCAATGTCTTCAAAATTTTGTATGCACTGTAAACTTGACTACTGCAAGAATTTCAAAAAATACCCAAATTGTCCCTACGATGGACTTCACGGGGGATTTTAGTTTCCTTGATTAGGACATCTTTATGGAACAAAAGTGAGACGTTAGGATTCATTTTTTTTGAAAATTTCTTCCAACTTTCACTCGTTGAAAGAACGAGGCAAAAAAGTAACACCCTTGGAAAGTGATAGAATTTCGAAAGTGGGAATCCCTTTTTTCCTAACGGAACCGTCTCATTCTAATGTTTTCCTAAGTTGGACATTTGGTCTCCGAGTTATCGTTATTTGCAGGCGTTAGTTGACATTTACCAAAACAGATGCACCTAAGGCACAAGACACAGAGAACTACTTTAGTATAGTATTGCAAAGCCTTTACGAAATCAGAAAGTCAAATTAAATCATCCACGTCCTAGCAAAGTTTTTTGACGAGCAATGTCCGTTCAATTTGAATGCTTCCAGATTTTTTTCCGCCCGAGGCCTGACGATTACGTATCCAGCTTTATTTATATTCACGCCATTAAATGGTAAAGAATCATCATAAATATTTCATAATTTCTAGAACCTTTAAACCTTCATATTTCAGTGGTAGATCAACACTATTCCTGTTCTGAACGAGGGATCGTGAGTTTGTTTGTCATTGGAGTCAGGGCGCCAACTTCTTTTTATCCACATTTGTTCAAAAACGGAGCGAACTGGATATGAGAATGTGAGACGAACTTGTCCTAAAGCTCCATGCAACTAACGACTTGAAATACAACACCGATATGAAGTGCCCTTTAAACCTGGACAAGCTAATGTAATTTTGTAACCCTCCAAGGATTTAAAAAGAACTTACACTTATGTGTAACTGTTTCTGTCTTGGCAAGCATTGGTACGTACCTTGAAAGGTGTGCTCACAGCACAATATACCAGAAAGTTGATGGATGAATTGATGACCATCAATAGTCGGGCCACGAAATCGAGCTTGTAGAAGTCCATGGAAGGAATGTATTGGGTCTTGTTTTCAATGCAATGGATGATGAGATGCGTGTTCGTCACCTCTTGGGCTCCAGCCAAGATTCGCGGCATGTTAGAAATGACAAATAGCGACACTATCACAATCGCGATGTAAGCCATATTGAGCTCCTTCCGATTGCGAGAGGTGCGCCTCTGGTGGAGGATTTGAATCCCACGACATATTCGAACATTAAGAACGATCAAAATGGCTACTGGAGCCAGACCAGTGGTGGTTAGGGGATGAATCTAAAAGATAGGAAGAATAAACCTAATAGAAAAAACTCATTCGGTTTTTTACAAACCTGCTATGGTGAATGACTCATCGAGGTTTCGTCTAGTTAATGTTCATACAGGTCCAGTATCGTATGTTCAAAAACTAGCGCTCACTTGTCTATTGGACGGTTTTTTTTCAATTACTTTTAGTAGTTTCATAATGCAAGTACTACTCCAGACAAGGTTTGGGCAGATAAAACCTTCATCCAATAAAACCGAGACGTAAGATGTAAGCCATAAAATTGTGTCTCAAGCAAGAACGCTCCATTGTCCCTTCATTGTAAGACTGATACCAAACCAAGGTCAAAGAAGAACTTGTTTCTTTTCCACACTTTGAGTTTATCACCTGAAGATCGTAAAAAAGCCTTTGTGCCCTACGATTATCCCTTTCCATCTGTAATAATGGCACAGATTGCTTGAAGCTCTGCACAACCCAAAGAGCTTTGAGTAGAAAAAGTTCGAGGCAAAAAAGCAAACTTCACGTCACGCGCACGTTGTTCCTCTTCGTTTCACTTTTGACCAATACTTTATAGGGTTACTCTGAAAATTCCCAAACCCAAAGACAACACATCGGTTATCATTGTCAACTGGGACCAAACCTGTCAAACACGACATGGTTTGATGGCCCAACGCTCTTCGCCCAAAGTTTTTCTTCTTATTATTATTGGAGAGAACAGCGAGAAACAAACGATAACGACCATATTCCCAGGTTTCCATAGTTTCGGACATTTGTATTTATTCCTTTGAAGATATCTCTCAAACTGCATGTGACACCAATGGCTAGGACCAATGGAGTGGGGAGAAAAAGTCAGGTTTGCCATTTGGGAACGTTTGATGTGTCAATGCCTATTGATGAGCAGTGCAATGCACTTCCTAACTCAATCGACTCCCGTTAGTTTGTGATGACTTTTCAATCCTTGCTTTTTTCCTCCAAAAAGTTCTGTCAACTTGCTCGAGGCAGTCGCAGATGCTTGTGCTGAGGAACCCAAACTTCAATCTCGGCACCGCTCTTCAATGCAAGTTGAGGGTTGGTTCTAATGGGAACATGCTGAGTGTTTTTGTTTTTGCTCTAGATTAGTCGTCAAGATAGTGCCTTTTGTTCGAACACGTTGTGTCCAAAGTTTTGCAATTAATGGCGAAGTTTATCTATAGTTCAGATGAAGTGACAGACAATTTGTTGAAATGTTTTCAGGCATCTTGTCTGGGATTTCCCTGAAGGTATCATGGAGCTCGCTCCCGTGAACGCGATCTCGAAGAAATTCAATTCCGCCGCGGATGAACCTCAATCCCAAACAAAAACACTCAGGAGATTGTCCTCGTATGTTCACGGGATCACCAAACTTCCACCACTTTCCCAGAATTTCAGGAAGAGAGATGGCCGTCACTTGACCCACATTGAATCTCTTCCTCAGAGCCCAGGGCTTTGGATCATCATTCCGGGTCCAAATATTGACGTGTGTAAGCCAAAAGGATTATTATTCTTTTACGCAATATTGCGCAGGTTATTCAGAGGAGGTTCTTTTGATCCGCTTGAAGACTCAACAATCTGCATTGTCAAAAGCCAATCAGGGATGATTATCTCGTTTGATGGTCAATATTCCCATTACCTCTCGATCCCAAGCTTTTTGTTCCAAGAAATCAGGTGTTGGCAGATGGCTCTACTCTTTCTTATCTGTGTATTAAGATGGACATGTTAGGCTCCTCTAATGGGTCGTTTTGAAAAGTGATTAGATCTCTGACACTCAACTGATCCAACGAAAGTCTTTTGATCTTCTCAAGGTCTCCATGCAACTAGGATTAATCTGATGATTAGATCAGCAAGAAGACAATTCTCAAGGTCTGCTCACCAACTGAATTCCCATGGGCTGGAATTGGAAGCAATGAATCTTTTGTCCCCTGGTTTCCAGGTCTGGCAAACAGTGATTCATGGTTGGATTCTCCCAACCAACTTTTGACCTTTTATTACCATTTGGCAGATTAATTTCCTTGAGTTTCATGAGCAAAGTGGACACCACTCCATGACGGGAACGGAAATGGAAGTTTAGAATGAAAAGTAAGCATTCATCCACGCTTGTTTGTTTATCAGGAAGTTGAAGGAAACGCCGTGGAATCTTGAGATGCTTTGAAATGACGTAACAACCATAAATTGAGAGGGCCAAGTAAAAAAGTTCACCCATGACCACGGCCTTTCATTTTGAATTTGGCAAAATCCTTTTGTGCAATCGACCCGGTTCAGTCAGACGATATATCATGCCCAGGCGCTTCTTGGCCCTTTCTCTCAGGACGAGGGCCCTCTTCAGTCTCATTATTATTCTTGGTGGCCTTCACTAAAACCTACCATTTGAAGATTAATACCTTCCAGAAAAAAAGAATCTATTAAGACACTTTCTCCGTGAACTTTTTTCGTCACTTCAGCCCCCCCCCCAAAAAAAAGTAATTCCATTCATTTTTGCAGGACTGTAAGTGCAAATGTGAGTGGATTGCTTGTTTACTAGTGCAATGCTTTCGCTTGAAAGCTGGAATGGAACACTCATGGGATTTCCGAGATCCTCAATAGCATCAGGACAGAGTGATGCCTTGTCCGTGATAGAGGCTATCAACCATGTTGAAAGTGGGGTCTCATATCACCCTGTTTCATGAAGGCTTTTACCCAAGAATGCCCAGAGACTCTAATCTGTGTCTGCGAGAGTGGACACGGCTTAATTGTCGCAACGAAAAAGAGGAATTCTCTTAGGGCTTCAGTCAAGCAACAAAATGTACGATCCTTGGAGGTCCAAACAAATCATTTCTATCGCTTGGAATTTGGACTCAAACCCACTCAGAACCTCGAGAGTTATGACGTCAGCGGGGCAAACTTGGCAGCTCTGAAAGAAGCATGGCCACGTGCCTCTGATAGGCGGTAACAAGGACGTTGTGGTTGGGGAAGTTCGCAGGATATCCGCCATTTCAAATTTGCATCAAAAGTCGCTTTCAAAGTGCATTCAGGTAATCTCTGTATTCGCCGAGCATCCACAAATTGGTACAGACATAAATCTACCTAAAAAGGTGGTTCCTAGCATGCGTCAGCTTCATTTACACTCAATCCATTGAAAACCGACATTTTGTATTCAACTGATAAAGAACAGGAAATGTTGAATAACTCTTGATTAGGTGGGTGTTTTTTGAAAAATTGAAACGTGTCTCCCAACAAGACATAAGGAAGATAGATGACTTGCCATTACTGGACTTTTCAAGAACCTGACAAGAGTTTGGTGGAGGAGCTAGTTTCAGCTAAACTTGGAAAAAGTAACGTCAGAGACAAGTGAATTAGGAATCTGTTGACAGCAGCCTTGAGAAGGGCGATTTTCTATCTGGACGCTTATGGCTGTCCAAAGCCAATGTCACTGTCACACATGTCCAATCAAGGTGCTTCGAGCGCCTGTTCCTTTTTGGAAATTGGACAAGAAATCAACGCCTGATATTGAATCACGGATAGCTCGTGGTCAAAATGATCTTCCACTTTCCAACCATGAAAGCTATCGCCAATTGAACCCTATTTTCGTTCAGATTGGTGGTTTCCTGATAGGATAGCACGATTTCGCTTTGCCAGAACGGGGATGAAAAGAAGTTGGACCAGTGATTTCATGGTCTTCGAGCTATTTCTAACCACTCCGCAGAGAGGTTGAAACCCACGCAAAACCGAGGTCATGAAGGTGGAGTGGAACGGCTTATTTTTCTTGGTTTTCTCGGACCCTCATCCCAAGCTCAAAAGAAGATTGGGCGAGATGTGGCCTGATTCATATAAAGGAAAGAAGGAGGGAGGGGGTACATGTAAAGGCATCCTAACATCAATCTCAGCACTGGGACGCAAAAAAAAGTTTTTTCCTTATTTGTAGACTGTGTGGATCTAGGATTTCGAAATTTGGATCATTCTGAACTGGGAATCGGAGGTAGGTAGACGAAAGGAACGGAGAAAGTAGGAGGGAAGGCAAGAAGCATCGTTCTGTTGATCTCTGTCATGTTTTCTTTTTCAAGATTTATCACCATCAAACAAACTCCGACCTTCAAAAACAAAGCAAAAACTCAAACTTGCGATGAAAAAGAAGAGAAGAAACTTTGGGCAAGTGCCCATAACTTGATAACCACCAACGCAAGAGAAGGGCGTGAAAAAAAGGCTGCCAAAGATAAAGTAGGGGAAAAAGTACCAATCACATAATGTAGGATTCTTTTTGAAACTTCCTTCAAAAAAAAGCTCAGCCGAATATCAAACCGTCCTATAGTAAGTTTGCCGAGAAACTAAAACAATTGCACTGCTTCTAGATCGGCTTTAAGCCAAGTTTGATCTCATAGAAAAAAATATCTCAATGTCTACTCGAGAGTAAAACTATTTTGGAAGAAAATGGCATATTGCATATATCTAAAGAACACAATCTGAGACCAACTAATAGATACCAAAGTAGACCATCCTCTTAAGACAGCATATAATTTCATAAATTTGTTCCTAGGCATTTATGCTAGCACTTACATGACCAAACAAGCATTTTTCTTTGTTAATAGAACAGTTTCGTAAGCTACCGTAAAGAAAAAGGAGTCTCCTTCGAACAAAGACGGCTGAAAACCCACCAATCAATTCAATTGCTGGTTCCAGTTCCATGAAAGCAATCACAACTCCGTTACTGAGTACTACAGGCACTTTGCATAATGCCACAGGTAAATGCTACTTGGTGAAGACCTAATGGACACAATCAAAGGCTTGATCCTTCTTGAGGCGTTTACTTGTACTTCAATCAGTTAGTTTTTGTAAAATATAGAATAATATGAAAAATCTAACCGATTGAGAGAGCCTTCTGCCAGGGGTCAAATTTTTAGCTGAATCAACTTTGATAGCCTCTCAAGTTTAGCGTTAACCTTTTCTTAAGTAGAGTACGTAAAATACGCGAATAGAGTTTTGTTCTCACCGCTCTCAAGTAAAGATTGATCTTCACGTAGAGGGCGTTAGTCATCCATCGTCGCTGAAATGAGCATTAGAACCATGTTAAGACATGTCATTGGATCCTCATCGGGGAGAGTTATTGATCCACCTCGTGCTAGTATGTAGTGCTTGATGCTCACATACCTGTAGGTTAATGAACATTGGAATATTGAAGAAAAGTGAGAAGATGGTAACGGGAGCAATGTACATTGCCAAATGCTTCCATCGAGGAGTGGTCCGAAGATGGATCCGATACTTGTGAGGATTACAGATGGCAAAGTGGCGTTCGAATGTCAGTGCCACAATCATTAGAACTGAAGCACACATAGAGACATGAGCCACGGCATCCGAGCATTTGGTCAACACTGGCATCACATCTGAAAACAGAACCCTGTTGTGTCATCTCTCGGGGGATATCTTTGTTTGATATCCATCGTGTACATGTCAAGTTGTTGCGTTGGTAGGAATATTATTTTTCCAAATAATCGGATTTTTTTATCTTAACAAAAAAGGTTGGTGTTGGTAACAACGTGTGATGAGGACAATCATTTGACGTAAAAAAATCAAAGTTGGTGCGACTTCATCACATTGTACATTGTAAATGATTAGCACATCTTAATTTGCAAAATGCCACTGTATGTATGGAAAGGGGCGTCGAGACAAGGATGGGCGTTGCTTGTTTATATGTCCATTTCGTTGATGCCCAATTCCAATTTTTGGTCCGAGTTTGCAAAATCTTATTGAACAGAACATTTTTTTTTTTGGAGGAGGGGGGGGGGTCACGGGCTTTTCTAACCACTGCAGGGAACGTAATCCCCACTACTATTAAAATGAAAGGTGATAATTCGTCTTTTTATTACCTATTCTTTTGGCTATTATCTATTAATCATTATTTTACTTATAATAAAGAAAGGACAAATATGATTAAAACTACTCATACTCACATTTTAGGTCTTCAAATTTGTTTTTAAACAGAAATAATGAGATGAGAAGTATTATGACTATAAAGTCACAGCGTGAATAATTTGTCAAATTGGTTATTTAAAGTTTAACGCCTTAACACCCATCTTTGCTTTGCGGTTGAGTAGTGGTTGTACTCAATCATTGATATTTTACTACCTCAAGCAACATTGAATTGCTCAAGATATCCCTTGTAGGTGATGATAATGGCATCAATCCCATCTATCTGGTTGTGTCATCTGTACCTCACTTTATTCATCGACGAAGCGAGGCTTATTTTCTATCAAAGACATGATTAAAGGTTTCCTTGTAATTATGTCCGTGTTTCAAGTAAAAGCAATTTCGTCTTAATAAAGGCCTTTCACTGAATCCATAAACAAGGCTTTCTGATTAAAAGATGTTATTTCCCTTCGAATTTTTTCATTCATAGTTGGATACACTTTCAGAAAAACAATCTACGCATTTCTTGCCCTTCCCCTTTCAATGAGACTTTCAACGTTTCCAAATTTCAGCTCAGCGCCTTTAACCTGAGATGGTAGATATCTTGATCCTTTGTTTCTTTTTTGTTTTCTTTACCAAAAAATGGGCCAAAAAAGGGCTTTGATTCTGCTAGCAATATCCAATGACCTAATGCTTTACATCATCCACCTCAATCTTAGGTGAGGGGATTTAGAACATAACCGTTCAAAGTTTTTGCAACAATGGAAGGTTAGCTTTCTTTTTGCGAATCTTGTTTCTCCGTCAGTTAGTTGAAACAAAGGCTTCTATTCAAAATCATGCTATTATCTTTAGCAAGTTTGCTGTTACTGCCAATTTCCATCAGCTTTCAAGAAATGAACTCCACTTGCACTACTTCTAGACTACATGTAAGTAGAAGGCTGAATTGATGTAATCATTTTTGTTTCCACGTGTACCTCAAAGTCAGTGAAGAAATTGGGTTGACACAATTAGTTAATGACATCACAGATGGTGTGATGAATGCTCGTCTCATTTTCATGTTGCCAAACCTCAACCTGAACAGATGAGATCATGCCAATGAAGCTGGGCATGGGCTTTACAGAACAATGTGTACCACTAAACACGATTATACTCGCTCTCTTACTACGCATATGCTCTCACACGGAGGTGCAGTCAATTGGGATTTGCTCAAGGTAAACAAAGAGCCAGGTGATGTTCCCTTGTGCGTATTGAAACCCAAAGACCGAGTTCTAGCATGTACTGTGCTGTATTCTACTGTAGAAGAGTGTTCTAAACCGAAAAAGGGGGAAGTTAGGGCGGCTTTACACTACGATGGAAAAGCAGGATTGAATCCGGTTTGAGGATTGAAGTGGGACTAATGCTGGGGCGAGTCCAGCAGAGGACCCGAGTCTTTCATTGTACTCAAGTCGAACCAAAAGACTCATATTGGGAAATTTAAAACAAAGAATGAGACTATTTTTCACAAATTCGGATTTGAGCCTTTTAGAAAGGACTCGGGCTCGAGTCTGGACGCGCTGCAGCACTAGTCCGACTACTATGGGGACGTTTAGGCAAGCTTTGGCAGGTTCCTTTGTTTGCTGGTACCAGTGTCAGTGATGCAAGTTTGGGGTTTCAAACACGTTTTTGAGAAGCTGACCCTTCTTTCACATTGGGATACATGAGGAAAGGTCAGCTTCGTTAAAACCAGTTCGAAACGCCAATCTTGCATCACTGGCATGGCAGGCAAGTTTGTTTGCTGGTATGGTACCAGCGCTTGCTTAAATGTCCGAATCCTCAAACCGGAATCCATCCTGGTTTTCCAGCGTAGTGTAAAGCCGCCCTTACTAACATTCATTCATCTTTTGGTTCCATTCAAAAGGTGCAGATCTTTATTTAGTCTTCATTGTAGGTAAATGTGATTTATGAGCACGATGAGGTTTTTTGTGGCTTGTTTTTCAAGCTCGAAATTCAAGCCTTTGACCTTTTTTTCAAGAGCCATTGAGAGAGCAAAATTTCATCAAAATTGAAGTTCAGTTGGCTACTTTCCTAATCTTTGTAGGCAATCTATGTGGCCATAACTTCTTCGGCAGGAGAGATGTGAACATTCTGGTTAATATTCTATTTTCATTATAACCATGCCCGTTCGGAGCTCGCTTGTAGTGTAATAACGGATTGAGAAGAACTCAAAAGCGTCTATTTGTCAAATCCGGAGAATAGGGTGCATGGGACAAGATCTTGCTTGAAACATTTCTTGACTAATATGTGGCTAGAAAATAATCAGCCTTGATAAAGAAAACTGACCATACCTAATCTTTTCCGCTTGTTTCCACAAGTGCTTTAAGCACGTGGGAAAGACCTTAATGTAAGGACAAGACCTTAATGCAATATTCTGAGTTGGTTGTTTGACCTTTGGGAGGGTATGTCTTATATACTAACCCCTTGAAATCGAAGAAACCAATCTACATTAAATTATTCTCCCTCCCTTCCATCTAGACTTTCGTGGAGAGGATGGAACCTTTAGCGAGCCAGTTCATGACCGGAGTGGGAGTGAAATAAAGCCCCCCCCCAGGCTCATCCATGGTCACAATTCAGTCTAGGAAGGCTTTGAAGTCCCTGGCCATCTTCAAATTCCGCTGTTTGTGATTGTCTTAGAGAAAGCGAGGGGCCCAACAGGCTGAGAACTTTGAATGATTAAGGCCATCGTGAGGGATCTGAGATACAGTTTCGCAGGAGATGCCAGTATTCAAAGATAAATGTTGGAGTTGGAGATGCATTCCCAGATCCTTAGACATAATTTGGGGGAGATCTGGGCGAAATTGTTCTTGGGCTTCCGTGTAGGCTTTGGACATTAACTTGATCATTTTCTGTGGGTTTTCGGTCTTCCTTCAATTTTTTGACAAGCTCGCCTGGAGGTAAGCCCTCCAAAGGCCGCCAAGGCTAACTCGAAGGCCACCGTGGCCAACTTTCCCGCCAATGTATAGGTGTTGATGGCACTGGACGCTGGTAAGCCTTTGTGCGGATGGAAAAATCCGTGAGGGTTCATCAAAAATCGTATATTTTAAAACAAGTTGGACAAGTTGGCTAATTCTTTCAAAAACTGGAAAATATATATTGTCGCAATTGTTTTGCAGATATTTATATTTCTTTATAGTTATATTTATTTTTACGCCATGACATGACCAAGAGTCGCAATAAAGATTTATTATTACTTCATACTGGCTTATTTTTTAAATATAGAATTGAACATTAAAATAGAAATTTTAATGTTGATTTGCCCTCATGCTATAGTACTTTAAAAAATCAGCCCATATTTTTTTCTGTGAATATGGTTTTGGCATTTTTTGGCCAATTTTTATACTTTTCAACAATGTTCGCAGGCCATGAAGTTGAAGCTCTCTGTATTTTAGATTTGATTATATTAAACCAATAGAAAAATCAATTTTCTTTGAACAAATATACCAATTCTCAGGTTGAAATATTTCTCATGAAACATTACGAAAACATTTTCAGTGTCGTTGGTGCCCTTTTCTTCAACTAAAACTTTCGATTTTGATAGAGGGCGCCCGAGGTCCGCCTATATATAGAATCATGTGATCTGCTCTTTTAGTTCAAGCATTTTGCATGTACATGATCAATTTCTTTCTGGTGTTCTAGTGGTAAGCAATTATTTCAGGGTGAATGATTGGGCACAAAAGTCACCTTTGTCAATGAACGATTGTTATCGAAAAGCATGTGAAAAGACTTTCAATCCTAGTTTTTCTAGCCAAGGTTTGTCCAGTCAGTCCCATGAACATCAATGGAGGAGGTGTCTAACCCAGCTGAAAGGACCTTAAGGAGATTTGCCGTACAAATAAGGGACTTGCAACTCAATATTAGACAACACTAATTTCAGAAAGAGCGTAAATGTCCTAGATCCTCGGTACAACATCAAACATAGCTAAGCCCTCACAGCCATTTTCCGAGACAAAAGTCGTTTTCAAGGGTTCCACACCTATTTGTGCACCTAGAACCCTTTGCCTGTATTGACTTGGCCTATAACTGACCAAGTGATCAATGGCTGTAGGCCCAAAATATTCATTATGTCGGAAGTTTTTGAGGTCCTCAAATTTAAAAAATATCCATTTGCTTACAAGTAATCTTAGCACTCAGTGGACGGTAGCAAAGATCAACGGACTTGACCTTGGCGAATTGCCATATTTGTTATCATTCAATTGTACCCATTCCACAAATATCCGGTTCAGTTTCGAACTTGAATTCAAAGTACAAGTTCTACGAAAGTTGTGGATGAATCACAACCTAGCCGACAAGTTTAGTTTGCTTACCTCAACTTTCAAATCATGAAGCAACATTCTAAGCCGAAAAGCGCATTACCATGTTTAAATCCGAGCGAGCTCAAGCTGGTGGCAATATTGCACACCAAGAAGATGGTGTCGAAAATGCAGAGAGTGATGAGAAGCTGGTTGAAGGCGCTTGTCATTTTGGGACCATGTAACACAATCACAGCAAAGACATTGCCTATGAAGCCGATGATGAGAATCACAGTGGAAACCACGCCTGTTAACCACCACTTCCAATCCATTAGAATCTGTTGGGAGAGAATTCGTTTCACGTTTTGCGAGCTTTAAGTTTCTTCAAAAACGCTTCTGGGAAAGTCCTCTGGGGAACGTTCAGAGGACAAATTGAATACAAAGGACTTGCATTTTGTACAAGTCATTGACCTGTTTCAGGTATCAATGTTGTGATGTAACAGATGCTAAAAATTCAAAATTTTTGGAATGTAAATTTATGCTCGGGTTATTAACAACTTCTTTATTGAAAAGGCACCATTTATCTCGGAAACTCCCAAGTGGCTATCTAAAAAAAAACTCCATACAAGTACAGCAAGAGGTAGCTCAATAAAATATTAACCTCGCATTCATTGCCATGAGGGAAGAAAGTGTTTTGCACTTCAAAACAAACTTCTAATTCAATCAGTCTTTTATTAGATAAGCTGCTCCTTTTCTGCCAAATGCGAAAGAATTATAAATTGTCAAAGTTAGAACTGATGCTTTTCGCCTTTTACTTTAAGACTGCTTTTTAGTAGACGCACCTCTGATCCTTCATGTTTTCATATTGACCCAAGCGTACGTAGACCCAAAATAACAAGTAAAGGTCACATTAGAAATTACGATTTCGACCCAGATGGTGTCCATATTGGATCTTCTCTCGGCTACACACACACATGGTTTATTCTCTCTCGCCGATTGAGAGCTTTCCCACGTGTTCCATTAAAAAAAAAGCGATAGGAATTGCTCTTATTACCTTGATGTCTGATTTGAGCATGATGTTCACACAGTTGAGCAATGACGGATCCGAGGGCGGAGTGATGTAATAAATGGATTCTGTTGTTGTCTCGGTTCCATTGATCCAATCACCTTCAGCATCTTCAGTGACATTGTTCCAAAGCTCGACGGGAGAGGCTGTGCCATTGAGATCGACGGACTCATTTCGAGCCAACATGATGGTTGTGGTGGTTTTCGATTGTTAGTTGGCGATGAATGATTGGTGTTATAGTTGGGTCGGCTTCAATACTTATTGGACCCGATGAGATCCCATAAGTATATTTGGGACACTAAACACCCTCGACTGGCCTGAAAACAAATCGATTGAATATTGATCGTCTCTGGTAGAAAGAAAATCTTTCTGACTGTGGTTATTTAACTTTCAACTTTCTACACCGGGACCAAGAGTCTCGTTCCAGAAGTTGGTCGCCTGACGGAAAACTAACTTCAAGCGAACTTAAGGACACTAAAGGGTACACCTCTTGTTCTACAAGGATCCTCCTCTTCATCGTTCCTCTGGGTCCATAATTAAAGTTTGGAAGTTTCCAACCAATCTGGTGCATGTTTCTTAAGGGAAGGTCCTGAATATAAAACCTGGATCCAAGCAAGTCATCGATCCAATGCATCCCATAACTCTCCTCAGATAAAGAAGCCCTTACAATGCGGCATAATTTGCAAGCCTGATATGTCGCCAGGAGTTCGCCAAGTTTATTCATATTTCTCGTTAACTCTCTCTTTCTTTCTTGCACAACTCTCAATGGGAAAGATGCTTCGTTGAGTTGGATGAAAGGAACGTCAGACATTCACTGGATGGAGATTGTCATTATTGTTCTTCCCGCCCCTTGAATGGACCTCAAGACTCAAAACGTAAATGGCAAGTACTTTGCGAACCAACAAAGGAAATAGATTCAAAGTGAGCCAACTTCAAGCGATAAGCGTCGTCATATACCTACTATATCTGCATGTCCTAATGCGCCCTTTCCAACACGTAATTTTTCTTTCGAATTAGCATACAAATGGCATGAAGGTACATTCTTAGAGAGCCCCGTTCAAGTAGATTCTCGAAAAGAGAATCACGATTCCAAGGAAAGACATAAAAGTCAGTCCTCACGCGAAGATCGTGTGTCACTCAACCGTAAATCATTTTTTTGTAAGTATTTCTTTTTTCAAATCAGTAGGTTTCTTGCGCATCTGAATTCTTGGTCCAAAGAAATCCACATTTGCTTCCCTGAGGTTTTGCCCTAAAATATCCGGACATTTGTGTTATCCTAAAATCTTGGAGTTAGTGTATGTAGTCGAACAGTTTGAATGACAAGAGATCAAGGCAAAAATCTTCTCTCCAAGTGTTTGGGATCATTTCCATTGAGAGGAGACGTGACTTAGTGGTTAGCATAGGTTCTAGCATGAGAGATATCCCTGGTTCGGATCTCATTCCCGAACTTTCACATTGTTCATTGTTTATTGTATGTGCCACTCCGACCACCTTTCTGGTGTATAAAGAGTAAGGGCTCGATGATTACGAGTTAGTTTACAATGAATAAGATAAATAATGATATAAGAAATGATGGTAACTTTAAGATGTTAACCACTCTTACCCTTAGCAGAGAACCATCCTGATATTAGGCATGAAACGGCACATCCACCATGATTAGAATGTTATTAGGTAATTTCCAGCAATGCTCTCTAGACTTCTGAAGATGCTTTTAATATCATGTTATATGTTTTACACAATAATTCAATTGCTACTCAAAAAATAAAATATCTACCTTAAAACACATGTGACAAAACGTATACAAAAGCAACATCATTAAATGTGTTAGTTGAACTCTCAGTACATCTTTCATGAGATTTCATCAAGAAGTTGCTTGTTGCCAAGGAAACAGTATCGACCTTATAGGATAAAACTTCAGCTTCACCTTCTTTCTGTATGAATTGTCCGTTGCTTGAGTTTTTTCTTACGTTTGAGACCAAGCCAATATACATCAGTGGGTCCTTTTTTTTCTTCCCCATTAATTTTCATGTCTTTTTCCAAGTCTATAATCTTATTGACACATTGTGTTTTTGAGGGGCATGCTCTATAAGTGAGAAACAATATAATAGGCTTTGATATTCGTTGCTTGTCCTCAGTGGTGCCGTTAAGTGTGGGAAAATGTTATACTTTATTGTGCGGCCACTGGCCTATTCTTCTTCGTTCGTTAACATGAAAAAAACATCTTGAAAAGTCTTGAGTATCGGAATTTTGAAATCCCCCTCCAACCTTACTACCCCAAACCCAACTTTTTTGATCCTTGGGTAATTTCTTTGTTCAAGATGAGATGAAATCACAGTATCGCAGTTCATTTACGACTCTTTTTGGATGAGATCATGAGGTAGTTTTGAGAATGACCGAGAATCGAGATCGAAGATTCGGCATCTGTTTTGACTGCAAGATACGAATGAGGTAAGACGAGATTTGGACACTGACTGCGAAACAGACAAAAAGTCTATCACATTCTCAGTATATTTAATGAGGGGCAAAAAAATTGAAATTTTACCATCGTGATGGTAAAAAAAAAAGTTTGACATGCCATAGTCAAATGACAATTGGTATCAGTGCCAATTTAGAAGACCGTTGGACGTTTGTTGAGCGTTTTACAGTCTCTGTACTATTTGCATTGATATTTTAATTTGCTTGAAGACGTCGTTGGGTGTATGTTACTAAATGAATGAATGATAAGAATACCGATGATTGCTTATAGGATTCACTATTTGCTCTCAAGCGAAGGAAATTAAATGGAAGTAGCCACGTCAATAACATGTCAAATTGAGATTGTAAGTAACAGGAAGAAGAACAAATTACCCGAATCCTGTTTGTGAAAATTGGCCAATTTCTATGGGGAAGCAATTTACCCGCTGAGAATACAACTCTGTTTTCTCTCAATTGCATCCCATGCGCAAAACCTTGCATCGCTTACATCACAGAACTAATTCCTTTATTTGTCCTTCCTTTGAGCAAATCTAAAGGTGCTCCCTTGGGATTTCGAGACAGATGCAGACCAGGGTGAAAACTAAAATGATGGGTAGTATCACTATGTAAAAGCTCTTGCAATGTTTTTAGGGCGAATGTCATCAAACTTGGTATGCCATTACAAAAACTTTATCGATTCTTGAAATTCCAAAGACTGAGCAGTGACAAATTATGAATGGCAAGAGGACCTTTGGAAAAAAACATTTCCCTAGACTCTCTTGAAGGCCAACCTTTGGGTAAGTTTTTACACACTCAACTTTGGCTCTCTTTTGTGGGACCATTTTGGATCCCTGTCAACGCCTCCATATGGAAACTTCCCCTTAAGCAAAAAAACTTTGCGACCCCAATTGTTGTGGACGGATTTCAATGGGCTCCAAACGGCCATGGGTGCAACTAAGTAGGTTAAGAATGCACATTGGTAGGGTCTCTGAAAGCTGAGCAAAAAAGAGCTCTGCAATCACTTTGAAATGCTTTCTTTTGAAATAGAGGCTATCTTTTCCAAACAGTTGGACATATCAGTAACATTATCGTTAGCCAAGATCAGCTCAACCCCATCCACTGAACAAAGACTTGGACCGCAAATGGAACTTCCCTTGGGCAAACAATTTGCGTGTAGAGAACAGCTCGGCTATCTTTCAATTTCCCCCTGTCTCCATTGAATGCTATTGAAGGTCATTCAATTTCACGTGAGTGCCGGGAGTTTACATCGCAAGTCGACACCGCTGATTGATTTGCCGTGTAGACAGAAAGAGCCTGGCAAAACAAAAAATCCTGGCTCACCACTGCGTTGCCGACAAAAAACGTCGTTCTGACTCAATTTGCCATTTGGACACTTCAAGTGGCAAATAAATTGAGACACAATTGTTAGATTTTATTGGGAACCTCCCAGGATTTGAGCCTACCGCACTAACGAGGAATTGGATCCTCTGAAGCACATTGTTTCAATCAAAGGAATTTGAACTTCGTATCTAGTTCATCTGTACACTACAAAAGTGAGGCATGACGATTGACTACTATTTGGAGAAACATGAAAATTATGCTACCTAAACATGAATGGCATTTGAGATGGAATGCGCACGAAAAAGAGGCCGTGGCGTATTTTTTACGAAATTAAGGGCAACTCGCGAGAATGTGAAAGTGGTCACATAGATGATAGGTAACTCGATCTATTCGCCCACGGAGACACGTCCTTGATATTGAAATTGAACTTACTGAAGATGGGATATTCATTGGTAGTACATTTCTTTTGAAACCTTGGTATTCGACGTGTTGCCAGGTGTTGATCCCACCCAAAGAAAGAGGCTTGGCATGAAATGCCAATCATGTGCCAAGTTGGCTCTTAAGCCATTTAAGCGGACGTTTTTTGCTCATAGAATGTAGAAATGTGATGTTTCCACTTCTCTATTTGAATCAAATGCTTCTCTTTCGAATCTATCTATTTGTGGAGAGAATGACTTGAATCCAGAACCTTTTCAGGACATCTACAAAGAACCAGAACTCATAAATTTGTGCGAGCCATAAAAGTGGCACAACGAAGTTGGAATTAGAAAAGTGGATCAAAACTCACTTTGTGAAGAACTACACGAGGACTTTTTTAATTACGACTCTGCAGATAAATTGACCCGAAACCTGGCCTTAAACAGTGGGGCCTTGAGCCTTCAAGCCCATCTCATGGATGGTTGAAGCCGTGAGGTTTGTTCTTGAATAGTCTTACTTAGACATTTAATCTGGGTAATCTTGGTTGATCAGTTGATGGAATTCAACATAATATCTTTTGAAGTCAACTGTCCTAACATACCATATATTGGGTCTAAAAATTATGTCCGTATCAGAATATTAAAGGTGCATTTTGTAAAAAAATGATACAATTAACTAATGATATATGTGCTTACATAATCATTTTTTCTTCTCAAAGGTTAGAAATCTCACGGTTTTAAATAAAACAGAGCTTTGTGAAGATCAAGAACGAGGGCTGGCACCATATGTTTAACATGCGCGTATTCGTAAAGACGGCAACCTTCATCGTGCATAAAAGGTTGGCATTAGTAAATGTACCATAGAAGTGTGTCAATAGACAATGGAGGTGCACTCCACTAGAAAGTTAGCGCAACATGCTCATTACGGATGATGTCAATTGTCTTGTAACGCTATATGTGCTTCTAACACGTACTCCCACATTAGGAAGTAGAACCAGGGGGCATTATCATACTCTAGCCGAGTAAATACATATGTATTACTTAACTGCTCTGGCTCATTTGCCGTCAAATTAACGAGAGACTGAAGAGGCCATTTCCGTTGCACAAGAGAGTAATTGTCGTTGTTCCAATTGGATCCAACTAAGCAAAGACTTGGTCGCTCTCTAGGGCTTCATCCCCCGTTGGCAGCACGGAAAAGCAAGAAAATTGGGCAACCAAGTCCAATCATACACTGAAGGTACTGAAAATATGTGACAACTAAAATAAGGCATGGGTTTGTATTTCATTAGAGGTATCCATGTTCAAGAGCTCTCGCTATTCTTAATAACTTACTTTCATTGCTTACTGTTGACGAATTATCGAGGGCCTACATAGTTATCGAATCTGATGAAAAACCCTAATCATTTCTGACTCTTTTGTGGCTTTTCAGGGATAATGTACGCAGGTATTGACAAGTGAGGTGATGAATCAACCGTATCGATCCATTCATCAACGATATTCGTCTGGCCCAGCCCAAAGTTTCATCATTTACGTCAGAGGACGTCATTGATGGTAATTTGACATGGACTTTACAACAATGTGACCCCCAGGGAGGTCTCGAAGCCACTAAGCCTCGAAGTGGACCAAAGGCCCTGACCATTTTGGGCTCCTGGTTCCAATGACAATAATGAGACTTGATGGATTTCTTTACCAAGCCTGGAGTCTGTTGTTCAAGAACAGGAAAATCAACAATGAAATGTGAAATTTGCCTCTGGCAAACCTGGGGTTCAATTTGAATTCGAGTTCAAGTCGATCCTTTTATTCATTAAGCCTTCAAGGCTCCCCTGCGGTTATTGGACACCGTCCTTTCTCCTTTTAGAAGAGAGGTATAATATATTCGTGATCTGATACGGACATCTTTAAGAGAACAGGCCTTTGTTAAGGAATCTCAAGATCCTACCTAACCTCAGGCCTTGCTTGCACATTTTGGATGTTCATTATCTGGGCGACCTTTGTGCATTTTTCACTCGAGCAAGGTTTGAGGTCACTACAAGTTTTCGAGCGGAACAGTTTGTCAAGAGTCAACTCCTCGGAATTAAATGAAATACCAAGACTTCCCTCGTCCCCATTGACAATGGGCGGGTCACAGCAATCTTTAAGGCATTGGGATTACAGGCAAAAAGCCTTTGGGAAACATTCAAAGGCTGATTTTGACCTTACCCATATGCCATTCAAACACCCACGAGTAAGTGCTTCACCCACACATTCCTTGTTCCAAAGTTCTCTCTTAGTCAAAGAAAAGAGTCATGTAATCGTATGAAAAGTTCCGTCCAAGGCTTGTGTTGAAATGAAAAACATTTACATAATATATTTTGCTCTGATACTCTTTCCATTTTTAATTAGATTTTGATGAAATGCGTTCAAGTTTTGGCGAACGGTAGCAAAATTATTTAGTTTAAAAGCTTGAAAAAAGTATTGTCATACGTTTACAATTATACATGGATCACGTTGAAAAAGTGTATGACCGATATGTTGTGGTCATAAGTTCACCCTTTTACATGATTGTGAACTCTTCAAATGGGAGGGTTAACGCTCAATAAACTGGAAGGAGCAAGAATGGCTACAAATCGATATCTGATCACATGCGTTCGTCTGATGTTTGCTGAACATTGTACCCATGATTATCTGTTCTTGAAACGATTACCATTTTAAGATTAATTGAAGGTGTTATACTGATGAAAAATATATACGGCAATACTTTGACGATGGGTGTCATTTTTAGGCCTCAAATATTTACTTGCATTTACCATACACCAATGGCGTCAAGGCTTAAAAGTGCTTTGGATTCATAAGCTTTATTAATTGGTGTTAATGAAAATCCCATTAAAAAACAGTATTGTCGATGAAAAGGGGAACTTATCAGTCTCTCTTTAGGGGTCTTGACCTTTTCTATTCGATTATTGGTCTTTCAGCCTTGGGAGTGTAAGCAAATATTTATTAACTATTCTTCTCATTCAAGGCAATCAAGCAAGAAGCATAGCCAGAAACTAACACCAATATAAATATGGCCAAGAATAACACAACTAGTCTTTTCATCGCCCTATGGATCATTATAAGAAAATACTTCTATTTGTCTACTCGATAACTGGCCTTCCTTCTCCTTTAGGGCCTTTCGTTCAGTGGAGCGTTTCTAGTCCAAAAGTTACTCACAAGCGGAAAAGCGTTAGCTCATATGATACTAAAGAAAGGGATTATAGAAACCCAAAATGGTCGAAGATCCTTTCACTGTATTGCACGCCACTTCTGACAGTTTGGTCCCAATGAAAAAGGTTGGTCTGGGCTGCTTCTCCAATCTTAATAATGAGATTGATATCGATTAGGTTTATGTCATTGAGCCGTGAAGAAACTAATTTCCACATACAGGACAAAATTGTTCTAAGACTTTTGGTTTAAATTACAGATTTGGAAAACATTTGAATACTGTAGCTCAAAGACATTGTTGCACCAGGTTAACATGAACAAAGCGAAAACCCTTCATCTAAAATTCGGTTGCTCTCAAGGAGCTTCCCAATTCACAAATATTTGTCATGTCCATATTAGCTAAGGGTATATTTTAATTGGCCCTTCCTCTACATGAACACTTCAACCGAAAACTCGATTTTGCTTTCTAACGAGCATCTGGAGAGGAAAAGTGACTGAGCTGCAGTGGCTTCGTATCTTGAGGAAGGTTTTTGGTTCGATTCTTCTCGCCGACCCTTTTCAAGGAATCTTTTAGACACTGACAGAGAATAACGAGAGGTGGTGTAAAACATAATTCCTAGGGTTTAAAAAATTCCACTAGGTTACACTGTTTGAGCAATGATTAGCGCAGTTTCCTCACATGAGAAAAGTCCCCACTTCGATTCTCCCGTCCGACCTACAATAGATCAAGGAAACGTTTGGACGCTAACTCCACATTCACTGTCAAACGGAGAACCAAATTGATACGGACACGACAACGCCTATCGGCAAATGCATCCGAACAATGTGTTGGGGGTTGGTGGGGGCTCAAGCCTCCAAATATACAAAAGAAAATGCTCAAAATCTGACAAGAACGCGAAAGCACATTCCTTCATTCCAAACCGGATTGCATTCCTTATTTTCCATTACGAGTAGCCTTAAGTACAAAGGGCCCTTCAATGGGCATTTGTGGCCAAGTCTAGGTGCTAATCCACTCTAGCCATTGGTTGGATTTGATTGGATGGCTTAATTCGGACGAGCTTGCTTGGTTTCAAATACCCATAAAAGGGCGCCCAACATAAACCATGAGCACAACGCTTGTCAATACAAATTACAAGTAAGCCTCTCCATCCTTCAGAAATTGGTAGGGGAGAGGTACCTAATAAAGTGATTTCCACATTCTCTTTGACGGTGGAAATTGGTACAGCTCTCGAGATCAAACTAGTGCCCAGTGTTTTTCATTTAGTTTCAGCTTGGCACAAGTATAAAGTTCCATTTCAAAGTCAAATTTCTTACCACTTCGATGTAGGAATTTAGTGGTTTAGTTGAGCATTCCGATGAAATTCTTGTACACACAATGAACTCACCAAAGTCTCGTCAGAGTTCTGACTGACTCGTTCGTTCGTTCCCACTTTAGCGTTTGTCGTTGGGAAAAAAGGCCGACGGTAGATTTTCGAATTGAGGCTCAAGGCTCGAGGCTCGAGGCTCGAGGCTCGAGAGGTACAAAAGACAGGAAAGAGAGTAGGCCTCGAAAGTGAACGAGGCCGAGGAGTGGAAGGAGAGAGAGGGGGAGGCCAAGGATGTTCAGAGAGAGGAAAAAAGGCCGGGTCGATGATGCTGAGTTGAGTACGGAGAAGTTGTTCCTCCGAAGTGAAATGAGAACGGAGGATGCCAGGATGATGGTGATATGTTATAAGGCCACGAATTCTATACCCGCATCAAATGGATAGGTCTAGAGATTCCAGGGGGCCTTGGAAATATGTCATAATCGGATGATATAGCTTTTTTTCGTTTACTTCATCAGCACGCTTTCTCGAGAAAGTGAAACACAGATCACGTCAAAGTTTTTTAGGCATCATTGGATCCGACCAAAACTCAAACATTCGGCCTTGGCCATGCTGTTCCGCTTCGGGGGCCTTTCTTAAACCGACAGACAGACAGAGAGGAACACTGATTGATTATTCCACCTTGTGATTCCAGATTGGCCCTGTCTTACGGAAATTCTTATCTCAAAAAAGGTTTTTCTTCTAATAAATGGAAAAAGGGAAACAACAAACTTTGAGCAAAGCCTGATCCTACTTTTCCCAAACAAACCGGATCACTCCTGCGTCAACATCATGGGTTCATAAATAGCTGGGAAATGATCGTTCGCTTCCCCTTTTGAGGGACCGCGGTAAAATTTCCATCATGTCCGCCGTCGCAAGATTGATCCAAGAAAAAAAATCTCACCGACGTGAGTGTAGGCATAATGTTCTGCTATGTATTGTACAAACTATGACACGTTAGTGCAAAACATGAGAGATTGATGATGTCGTGAAAGCGCCAGGATAACGTCAGCTTTGGCAACCTTTCACTGTCTCTCTCGGGTCATTTTTGCCATTACGGTACTTTCTCGAATCCCGATATTGTTTCTACTCCATTGAGAATCGAGAGCTCAGTTCCTTGTACCTTCAATGCACTGAAGGTCTAGAGCATAATTTCCCGAAGGATCGGTCCCCGGGATGTTTCTTGGTTATAGTATTATCTTCCGATTGATATGAATGCATTACAATGCGTGGGGAGATCGATTAAGGAACGAAGATCCTAGCCACAATTCAAGGGAACGTAGGATCTTATCTGTTGGGACAAAAGACTAAAATGGGATCAAAAAATGGCGTCTGCCCTCGAACTTTAAGAATGATGAAATTGTGTAACAACTTGGCGAAAGGGGGAAAACGGGGAAGGGGGATATGCTGTTTCCCAAACACGTATAAATACACCGCAAGGGTGGAATGTTAATGAATCAGCTCTGCATAAAAGAGAGGATGCCACTCCTGGGTCCTTTCGTCAAAAGTAGTGGCTCTCTGTCTGTTTTGCATTTCGATTAGGTTTCAAATTCCTGATGAGATATAAGCCAACTCGGGACTCACTCAGTGGCAAACAAGAGCTTACTGTGGCCGGCACTACTTTTGCGGGAAGAGTCGTCCTAAAGTTGTGCAGATAGCAAAGTGTGCCAGTTCTTGGCCAGTTCCAACCAATCAAAATAGAGCAAAAATAGCCTAACTTTTCCACGAATTTTCCTTCTAGCTCTCGATAAAGAAAACATGATGGGCGTTCAGGAGTGAACCAGTAACGATGTTCTAGTTTTATTCGTTCACCGCTTAAGTAGGATGAATGAAAATTAAAGGCTCTCCCTTTTCCCTTTGTTCAAAGAGGTTGCGTGTGTCTGGAATTTAGTATATGCGTTTAATCCTTCGCAAAGGTCAATCTGTGAAACAATGTACCTAAATCGAGGTTAAATATTCTGCCTTTATTACTCATATCATTCCAGTAGGTATATTCTTTAGAAGCTTATATAAGAAGTAACATCTTTGGTATTGAAGCAACGCTGGAGATCCATTCTTATCTAGGGAGACAGTTCGTCAATGGGGACATATTTCAAGGTATCGGCATCTTCGTAGCAAAAGTGTTCGACCACGTGACTCTCAAAGATCTCCTCGTCAATATCATCTGGAAATGCAGCTTCGCACATTGGGCATAATTTCCCACCCACGTGCTCGTGAAGTTTCTCGGGTTCTTCATTGATCTGCGACTTGGGAAGACTTTTTGTAGCAGCGGCATATTTCATAGAACTCCCAATTGTCCTGTCTCTTTCCGCCGGATCCATCTCTTCGGGGTCTGTGGAACAGTTATGGCACGAATCGCCATTGGATCGCCTCTCCGATGTCGTCGTGCTTTCAGCCAATTGTTTGAGGGCCTGTACAATAAAACCTCTTTGGTTGACAAGCATCCTCTTGATCTGTTCCATCCGGGCCTGACTCTGGCTCAGATGTCGTAAGAGTTCTTGCTCGGAATCCTCATCCAGATCATCAATCTCTTGCTCCAAACTGGCCGCCATGAGTTGCTGACCCGTTGCCGGAAAACTATCACCCGGTAAAGCTGATGAGGACAAGTAAGGGTCAGATTGGGTCTCACTTGAAGTGAGCGAGGATTCTTGAATTATCCGGCCACTATCCTCGGTAGTGTCACCTTGTTCCATCGGTTGCTGACTGAGATCTGGAACACTTTGATGCTTGGCTAGTAGCATCCGTACATTCCGCACCGTATCAGATTCGTGCCCATCTTGCTGGAACATGCACAATAACACACGTGAAATTATGTTTGGGCCCTAACCAAATGCTTTTGTAACAGAACCTACAAGTACCTTGATATTATTATTGCAATGCTGCTGTTGGGGCTGCAATAGCTTTGGAGGCAGAGGATACTGATGCTGGTGATTGGAGTATGGTGAGGCCAGCTCACCTGTACCGCCTGACTTGACAGCTGTTCTAGACACTGTGCTGGATCTGACTGGCCTAGCTTGTCCGCCAGACGTCACTGAAGTGGAGCAAAGGGGACTGCTAAACTTGGATTCGCCGAGCAAGGTGTTCCCTCCACTTCCACCAGGTAAAGGAAGGATTCTCCTGCCTACATGGTGAGAAGAGTTCGGTAAATCATGTAAATTCACTTGAGGTTGAGACCTGGCCAATCTCTGGTGTTGTTCCCAAGTCTCCATGGGTGAAGGTAAAGCATGTGGCCTTCCAAGTGGAAAAAAGTTTTGACTCTGATGTCGATAAGTTCCTTGAGATGATTTGGGCAACGCCATGGCCATGGGCATGCTTCACTCGCATCCGTCACTGAACTATGATGCGGTGCCACGATGTTGACACTTTCAATGGTATTCGGCAACTCGGAGCATAGCACAAGTAAAACCACTGACTGAACTGTCCATCCACTGACTGTGTGACAATGATGTCCAAAGCTCGACTCAAGCTCACAAAAGTGTCCCGCTACGTACAGTTCATTTAGACTTAGTGTGAGAGAACGAACCACACTTACTAACCTATTAAACGGATAGACAGGGCATGTTCTCGGTCTCTTCTCGTGATTTCCCCGTTTTCAAGTTGTTTGACCACCGATTGTCTGGACCGCCAAGATAATATGTCCCAGTTTGGCTCCTTGCTAATCTTAAAAGCGGCATATCCCATGTTAACACTTTGGCTAGAATTATCTTGGAAGAAAAAAAAATGATGCCATTCCCAAAATAAAGCAAAAGGACCAAAAATGCTCCTGATCTGCTTTGGAGCAACAATATCTATGAAAGAAACCACACCAAATCTTGTTCTCGTGTGAAGCTTGTGCCTTAAAAATCGATCCCTCATACACGTGGTGTCGCAGAGAGTGTGGGGAGCTAGTACTCCTATATGCGTCCATACGCACACCCTGACACAAAAGTTCCTTCTGGTTGGTTTAAAGCGCATTTCCAAGTGTAAAACATTTAATCAACATTCTTGTTGACGCAAGATGAAGCAGTCTCTGTTCTCAATTTACCTGATCATTCGTCATGGTACTATGCAGTGGAGCATTTTCGACTTGAGATTTTCGAGCTTTTTTTTAAGAGTGTCTCAATTGTTGGTAAAACTAGAAACTGGACAACATAATACAGCAAGATTAACTGAACGTTATCGAAGACATTTGGGTTGAGGGAGTTTCCAGCCCTCTTGCCTTCTTACCTTTCTACTAGACAATAAGACAATGGTGTGTATGTGTGTATTTTTAAGTATTAAGAAACACATGTTGTGTGAGAAAAGGGGCAATTGTATCAGGAGTTAATGCAGTATGGTTTTCGTGAACATTTTGATGGCTGTTTTGAATCTTGAGTTTGTAGTCTGTGCTTTGGCTTCATCTGGAATTAGGTATCAAGTCATATAGGTATAATTGGCCAATGTCACATGGCTTGAAGCAGGTTTGCTTTGGATTAGACATCAGCAACAAACGAAGATGGAGGTTGATCCAAATTAAATCAAACTCATACCTTACCAAACAAATACGATGCATTCGAATGGAACATCCCTCCCGGATAGCAGGATTCCAAGACCCCGAAGTAAGTTTTATCTCTAAATTGTAATTGTGTTATCAAGCGGAACGAATTTATGAGTCAGGGTGTACTAGCTTACTACATACGCACTGCACATTCTTGCTCTTTGTCATGCTGTAAAAGAAAGAGTAGCTCCAAACCTTGCACTTCGACGGTCATACCTGCTGGAGTTACCTGACAATTAGATGAAAGTTACGCTACAGTTTAATGCATCCGTCCAAGGACCAGACTCATTCATCTGAGATTACATTCTTGACCATTTGCTTCCCTTTGAAATAAAATATTTTGACACTTTGGTGACAAACTCAAGGCGCCAAAACCTTCATTGCGAACTTACATGAATAGATTTACTACTAATGCTACTTTTATCAGTGGTCACGATGCAATTACGGTGCAATGCAAAGTATGAGTGGTAAGGGATTTTGACGACAACTGTATCGTACAATACCGAGGTTTACGTGCAAAGCTAATTTTAGATATCGTGTAGTACAGAAAATGAGGAGCCTGAATGAAGAGGGCCTGAGGGAGCCTTCTTTGGCTTGAAGGATCCTTCATTGCCCAAAGGTCAAAATTGAATCACATTTCTCAAGGAGGCATCTCCTTCCACCACGATCTCGTTCCGCCTAATTTTCAATGAGGAGCTCGAATGTTTCTGCTTTCGTCTGATAAGGATGTTTCAAAGAGGGTCATAGCTGATCCATATTCTGATTATCAATCTTCGACCAAATCTAAATTTTGCAAAGAGATTGAAAACAGCTCCGTTTTATCCATACATATGGGACATCCAAGTTATGGTATAATGTATCTTTTGTCCGTCAAGTTGATACTTTTACTTAAACCATTCAATAATCAATTTTCAAGGTGCTCTGATTTCGATTTTGAGAGAAATTGCTCATCACCGACATGATTCTATCCATCTCTCTGTTCCTCCCAAAGCCTTTTGGAGTCGAGATTTGTTGACTCTATCCACCAAAGAACCGAATTCTCTCTCTCTCTCTCTCCACCTTATGTTTATCTTCCAGATAAACCTAACTGATTTGGGTAAACCTCGGTTCTTGTAACTCAATATTTGTTCATTCATAAGAAAAAGACTTTTGCGATAATTCAAGGGAACTTCTCCAGAGCAGACGTTAAAAAAGAATGTCCAAGACAGCCATTATTTTTGGGGCTTCCGGTGCAACAGGACAAGAACTTTTATCAGCCCTCACCTCCAGGTGAAAAATACCCTTGATCTATTATAACCTCTTTGGGCACATAACAAATACAGACTTCTTCTTCCAAGTTATTCCATCAAAAAGATAATCGTTGTAGTGAGGAAAGCTCGGGAAAAATTTGAGCACCTGAAGAATGTGGAACAATGGGTTGTTGACTTTGACAAGTTGTTGAAGACTGAAGAGCTTTACAACTTTTGCGGGATTGATATTGGATTTTGCTGCATTGGAACAACGCTTCAAAAGTCTTCCAGAGTAAGCAAAGCAGACTTTCTTTAACACTCAAACGCAACGAACCGTCCTTTTCAATCACATTAGGCCGAATTTATACAAGTGGAACGAAATCTGGTATATCGTATTGGCCAAGTTTTAAAGCGCGATGGGTGTGAAGAGTTCCATTTGGTCACTGGTTTTATGTCCAACTCTAGTTCCCGCTTCTTCATTCCCCGGGTTAAAGGAGAAAGTGAAGATTTGGTGGCTGCACTTCAATTCCAACGACTCGTCATTTACCGACCGGGCCTTTTGAGGTGTTCCCGATCTGAATATCGCCCTTGGGAACATCTGGCGCAATGGATCTCATCTTTGGTGGATTTTTGGAATCTATGGTCCATCTCAACCGATCAGTTGGCTGAGGCTATGGTGGAGGTTGTGGACATGCCTGCGAATTGTCTTAAAACCGACCGAAAAGATTGTCATATTTTGGAACACAAAGACATCGTTCAAATTTGGCAAAGAGCCGACGGAACTTGAAAATAAAAAGTCGCAAAACCTTTGTCACAGTTGTTCTCTGATTCATGTTGAATTTTTCAGGTTTGCCAAATGTTAGTAACATAAGCAAACAGAAGGATAATCTAAAACAAAACTCGATAGCATGGTCACTAATATGGTACTGGATGGCAGAGGAGCAAATGCGAATGATGTCGGGGAATCATCTGAAAAAATAGGATTTGATTTCAAGTGGATCCAGGGATGGTAATTTTTGAATAACTGAATATATTTCACGGTTTCAAATTACTTTGGTGGCTCCTAATTGTCAATCATTACGTCACCAAGGTTTCTATTTTCAGAATACGAAGTTACTACATAAATACAATTCACTGTGTATTTTACAATACCTTTGTGAGGAGAATGCCCATGCATATCATTTTCTTTACTTTTGCAATTCGTCGAAACCAAATTGATGTCGTTTTACATCGCAAAAAAGTTCTATCTATTTTACAATATAACATACCGATAGGCTGAATGCTCAGCACAGACACAACGACAGAAATCCAGAAATATGACAACTTACGTACAACGTACAACTTACGTACAAAAACACCTACAATGAAAAGAAAAAAAATGACAAAATGGACGTTCTTTACCGAGGGCACCAACATTCTCAGTAAGTCTGCGCTCTTAAATAGCTGTAAGGTGGGATTACAGCATACTCAGCAGTAGCTTACTACAGGATCTATCTGAGTTTGAAAGGCCATTTTATGAAAAAGACACAGCAAACTGAATGTAATGAATTAATTGTGTGACTTAGACACACTTACTAACGACAACAAGCCACTTTTAAGCAACATGAAGACTTGGCCTTGTTCGTTTTTAGCGGATCATCCTACCTCCTATGTATGAGCAGGGTTCCAGGTTTGATGTTGCTCCTTTACTTAATCATGGAAACTATTAATCGTTAATCCCGTCCCACGGGCCTTATTTAAGCCTGTAACATGATCGAACTATTCTGTCGCGGAACTAAACATAACGAAATTTGTAAAGGTTGATATGATAAGAAGCTCAAAACTTCCGACACGAGCGACCCTTTAGCTAAAAATTGTTATTTATTAAAATCCAACTTGATATTCAAAGTTGATGTTTCTGAGCTTCTGAGGAAGGTAGCTTAAGTTGTTACATTTCCAATTAGAGTTAATACTAGTTCAGTTTAAAAAAAGTAACTTGCAGGGCGTCACTCAACAATCAACAATGAAGTTTGTTGATTCCAGTCAAAAGTTTTCACACAATGATAATTATTCAGGTGATCATTTCCGTACACTACATCACCCTCCATTTGGCTCTAAAATACGAAAAACATATGCATCATTGTATCTAAATAGATAAGCACTTCGCTTGTGAAATTTAACTGTGATCTAAAGATCGTTCGGGGGTAAAATTAACTTAAATCAAAAGTGCAAAATTTAGTTGGTCCGATCTGTAATTTACCTTAACAACAATATATTCATAAAACACTGGAAAAAAATTATCTGATATGCAACTAGATGATCTCATAGTTACAGATCAAGATGCTTTGGAGGCCATCAAGGACTTGAGGCTTTCAAGTTCTCCTGTCCTGATGGTGTGAAATCTCAGTTTCTGATGAGATGCTCACAGGTTCTTGATCCTGTTTTCTCATATTTGATCCGTTGCATCTTGGATCAAGGCCAGTTTCTATCGTCACTAAGGATAGCTCACGTTGTTGCAATTTTGAAAGGGGGAGATAGGTCACTCCCCAATAACTATAGGCCCATTTCTCTCACTTCGAATATTGCGAAGGTGTTTGAGAAGATCATGAAGTCCAAACTTATTGAATTTCTTGAGGCCAATGAAGTCCTTCCTCCAGGCCAGCGCGGGTTCCGAGCATCTTTTAGCACGGTTACCCAACTGATTGAGCATTTAGAGCAGGTCATTAAGGGACTAGAAAGGCATGAGTCAGTTGCTATTGTCTATCTTGATTTTGCCAAGGCCTTTGATAAAGTAGATCATGGCCTTTTGTCGAATAGTAGACTTCATGACATTGGGATCCAAGGCAAGGTTCTCAATTGAATAAGAAGCTTCATTCAGGATAAGAAGCAAATTGTTAAGGTTGAGGGATCCGTTAGTGGCATACATGATGTCAAGTCAGGTGTTCCCCAGGGTTCGATCTTAGGGCTCCTCCTGTTTATAATATTCGTTGCCCCGCTTCAAAAGCTTAGTATTACTGCCAGTCTCTCTTCTTGCTGCCGATACAAAGTTACTTTCTGGTAGGAATGGCCAAGATTGCACTAGCCTTGCAAAGGACCTAAAAATAATATATTCTTGGGTTACCGAGAGTAATACGGCCCTGAACGGATTGAAATTCCGCTCAATGACATTTGGGTCAACTCGTTTGAATACTCCACTCGTAGATAATGGAGGTAAAGATATTGAGCAGGTCCGGTCTATGGAAGATTTAGGTTTAGTCCTCCAAAATAATGGCAAACTCGATGAGCACATCCATTTGAAGGTAGGTAAAGCTTTTCAGATATGTGGTTGGATATATCCCATGTTGAAGTCCAGAGATAGCTACAAATGTCATGAGAAACAATGGACTCTCATCTAAAGCCCACTGATTTGGTACTGAGGGTGCTTATGTTCACCAAATGATATTGGGTCGGATCTAACCCGAAAAAGGGAGTTGAATTTCGTTTTAAGTGGCATCAACTAGACAAATCATAATCTTTCATTTTAATTGTACCGGGCATTAAATTCTTTACAACGGTTGGTAAAGCCAGTGAAAACCCAAACCAAAAAAGTTGCTTGTTCGGGCTGAGGATTTAATCATTTATCTGATAATGCAGCACAGAAGTAAATAAAAAGGTCCCAAACCAGGAACAAAAAGTTAAGAAGGAAGTAGATAAGGACTCAAATGACAATAAAAGGGCAAAAAAGTCCTTGAATAAAAAAAATTGAGAAAAAAGTCAAGAAAGAGTCGCGAAAGTGAAAAAATGGATGAAGAAGTAAACAAATTGGAAATTTGGCTCAAAAAGTTTTCTCGGACAAAAAGGCCAAGAAAAGTTTAAAAAAGTGTTATCAGGTTTTGACTTTTTTCGAGGTCTTTTCATAATCTACTAGAAACTATAGGTACGATATTTAGGTACATACATAGGTACGATTACGATTTTCTTTGGTACTGTACATTTGGTTGAACTAAAATTTTAGGTTTGACTCGGAAATGAGCGACAAATTTACTATTTTATATTGTTGCAAATCGCAAAGTATAAATTGAAAATGAAGCCTTGTTTTAAGTTCCAGAATCAGTGTGAGACATCTTCTTTAAGATGCTAGTGTTAAAGATAGTCAAATGCCTTTTTAATATTGTCTTTGACGGAGAGGGATTTGAACCAACGCTCCATTGACACAAAGTTATCTGACAATAAAGTCAAACAGATGACTGACCAAGTTACTCGTTAAATAAATGTGCATTAGTGTCCCTGAGATTGTCAAAATAGCAACCACCCATGATATATTTTTACATTTTTTGGCTTGTTTTTTCAGGGGGTTTTCTAATTGCAACAAGGAACGTAATCCCCAGTATTATTGAAATGAAAGGTCCCATTTTGTCTATTCATAACCTTTCAATCTTTATATGTTATTTAGTCTACCAACGAGTTTGAGTTGGCAGACCGAGCTAGTCCTTGAATGTAGGATTGATCTAAAGATTTGTCCAAGTTCTGATTTGAAGTTTCTTTCACAGAGCGAAATAAATCTGTGCTCGTACACACCTGCGGATCCATCCTTGTGCTTTCCCAAAAAAACGATTGCAATCCTAGATTTGGAGATCTATGTATATATTATGAGCAAATCTACCTTAAAAAACTCAACGACTCTTTAGAATTTATTTGCTAACAATGCCAGGATTGCCACACAACAATTCTACTTATGCAATCCGGTTTCCTATTTGTACGAAAGTACATTAGTTTGAAAGTAATTGATGCGTTCGTTTTTCTGTTTAATGCTTAAATGGAAATAAAATGTAAGAGGCCAATCCTTTTGGTCATTTTTATTGCTCTTCAGAACTTCAGAGTGAAAAAGAATCACGTTCGATTATCGGAACCACCGTTCATCAATTCGCAGAGTCCTCTTAGTCTCAAGATTTGGTCAAGTCGACAATTCCAAATATGGCCGTCTTTTTAGCGGAATGTAATAAACCCTTTCACAAATAGGGATTGACATTGAAACTCATTCAACAAGTTTATTTTGAACACTACTAGTTAACTTGATCAAGTCTGCAAAGAACAGTCGGACCATAAAAACTCGTAACATGAGCGGGTGAGGATTTTATAACTCATATGTAACATTCACACGATATGTTGGTTCACAAATTGGTCTCTGATACTTTTGACACATATCAGTAATAAAATTGGTGACGAAGAATAATTGGCGACGGCCCTTCCTTCTCTTTGATCCAAAGTACCCTTTTAATCGATTGAGTGGCTTTTAAAAAGTGTTAAAGTTTCATCACATCCATTTGAACGTGAAGTAATCCATTCACGTCAATGATTTTTTTCTTGAAATCTATCTCTTACGGATCGCATTTTTTTGTTCATTCACCGTGGATTTCCCCACTTTGTGATATTTGAACGCATGCCACAATCATAATCGCGTTTGATTTCTGTGGATAATCATGGAAATCAGACTGAAATAGGACACGAAGCTCAATTAGCCTTCCCGTATTTTCGTCGAGAAGGAATGCACTCAAACAAAATTCATAAGCCACTTCAAAGATAGATTGAGATTTCAAATATGAGCAGGACATTATTGTGAAGGTAGGTTCAAACTCAATCTTTTTCGAAGAAACAGTTAAGCGTATAAGTACGTAAAGCATCAAACCTGACTGAAAAACGACCTCTTACATAGAAGATGACACTTCATGCTACGAAGTCGCTCGTTGAAAATAGCTGAGATTTTAAATGTGAGTTGGGGAATACAAGCACGATCTCGATTTTTCTCCCTCTGGTATGCAGTTTTATACAGTAGGGAAAAAGAATACAACAAAATGGTTTTTATGTGTTTGACAAAGATTGCCATTCACGATGGATTAATTGTTACCCAGTACAAGGAAAATGTCATGGTGGAAGTTCTAAATTATCTTCTAATTTTAATGCCTACTGAGTTTTGACGGTAGGTAAGCATAGAAAAAATGCCGTACGAATTTATTCTACTGACATTTAGTGTCTCGCTGACAGTCACCATAACTTAGCTCAAGTCAAGAAGAAACTTGCAGAGGCTAATTAGCATCCTTAAACGGTAAATCAATCTGAGACCAGATTGACTTTTATTCCCTATCGGAAACATGTGCTGATGCATGGTAAAGGCAAACAATTGATTTGATGGTGCCATTGGCCACTTAATAAACGGTTCAATCACTGAATGATGAAAGCAAAATAGTCCAAATACCGTTCTTATCTTTCAAGTTTTTGACCAAAATTCCAGATCAACCCAATATTCAAGGGCTATCCAGATCTGCCAACTCTAATACTCTGGTGGATCACCTACAGGTAATCAAATGACTATGAAGTTATATATAATATAAGAATAATGAATCGCCCGTCTTAAACTTACGAGGGATTACAGTTTCAAAAGCGTAAAGGAAGGTTCAAAAAGTACGATTAGGCCAGGACGACATCACCACTGATAAAAAGTGGTAAGATAAAATGATTCTCTTGATTCTCATCCCGATTAGTAGAGCTGACCAAAATATGCATTATCCGTGTTATGTCCTAAAGTAGGTTTAGCTGCACACGAAGCACATTTCATATTGTTTTAACATATCTCAAATGTGAAGATATTGGTGTGCTTGTGACCATCGAGCTGTTGTCAATTGGTTACTTTAACTGTCGACCCAACTGACTAATGGTTGTGACTGGAGGGATGAACTTAAATTAAACTCACACACACAATCAAATGATAATGAAATAGAATTTAGCTTTCAAATGGTTCTTTTTGTCCGCGGTCTTTATTTTGGACTTCTTTTCCGTTCCTCCAAGTATTTTCCAATTTCAAAACACTATGCAGACTTTTAGCACTTTGGGAGGGATTGCCAGCTATTTTTGCTCATTTTGACGACCAATTATTATGCATATCTTGGTTTTAAGAGCATGCTTTGACCTGATTTCATCATTGTTTCTAAGTGCACAAACATAGGTTTATGAGAAACATATTTTGCCCATCTC
>NC_081446.1:11379081-11380642 GCF_007210705.1 Tigriopus californicus
GGGATAGTTAGGGCAAGCGTCAATCCCCTCCTCCATCCAACACAGGATCCATGGAAGGAAGGCATGTGGAACAAACGTCCCTCGCCCCTCGTCCCTCGTTCCTTTCTCTTTTGCTTCCTTATTTGTAGCACGCGAACTTGGAAGAAGGCCGCAGCCTTTCCCCAGCTGACTGCTTTACAGAAAATGAAATCCCTTCCTCTCTGCCCACGGCTCCTTGAGGATCGGTACAGAGAGACATGCCTCTTCAAGGCTTAACTTGTACAGTTATTGTTTCACAGCTGTCAGTCCAAGACGTTTATTTCCAGTAGGTCCCCATGTATTTGACATCTTTTTCGTGTAGTCTATTGAATCTCTGGACAGTGACCATGTGATTTAAGCAAAATGGAAACGTTGGGTTGGTCAAACTATCTGACCCAAGGCAATGCTACTCTGTTTGGTGGATTGACGGTGGTGCTAAGTCTTTTGCTCCAAGCCATTTTCACCGATTCAACATGGACAGTTCTGGGTCAAGTGTTTTTGCTGGTACTCACCGCGTTGGGAACAGTCTTTGTTTTAGGTGAGGCCTTAACAGTCGCATCCTTTGCTCAAGGCCAGATGTAATTCTTGCCTCCTTTCCTGTAGATCTTCTTGTCAGCTCTCTATGCAGCCGAGAAAGGGACAACCAACTGAGACGTGCTTTTCAAGGCCAAGTCAATCAATGGTTTTTCTACGTATGGCCTTTCGAAAAGCCTTGTCAAGCTGTCAGATCCTCCCCCAACTCATCCCCATCTCGGCAAGCCGCCCAAACGGCCTTGCAGAGCGAAGTTGAAAAGTATGTCAAAAACATCCTACTGCTCTACGTCTCGTCATGGGCCGATCAGATCAGCAAAGGTCAGACTTTGGACAAAGAGGTGCAAAATGACTTGCGGAGAATCCTCACTGACCTCACGGACAACCTTCGACAACTCGACTTTCAAGCCATTGTTCGCGATGGGCTCCAAATCGTACGCTTTCATTACCAAAAGATCCTGTCCAGTGATGGTTCCACTGACTTGGAATCTAGGTTCCCATTCTCTCATCCACTCCTCATCCAATCAGACAAAACCCGGAACATGGAGCTGTATTTTCGTAGTATTACCCAATTTCTATTGGGACGTCTTCAGGTCTCGGCCACCATTTCAACCAAGGTTGTCTTTGATGTCTTAGTCGACATTATATCGAAACAAGTGCTGCAGAGCACTTTTAACACATATTCAGATCCTTTGTTCTGGAGCTCCCTGATAATTGACGACACGCAAAAGAATCTCCCGCGAGAGACTCCTCAGGAAAATGAGACCACTTCAGTCAAAGACAAGCATCCTCGTCAATACAGGAAAAGCAAGTCGGAAGTGGTCAAAGTCAATAGACCCTATTCCAATCAAAAGCTTTTGGCCAGAAAGACGACCTTAGACCTCACCGGATACTCGACTGGGCAAGATGCCTCTGCTCCAGGATCCAACCGAGAATCGCAGACATCAGGGAAGATATCCAACGCCCTTGGTAAGCCATCTGGATACCAAAAAGTAAGAAATTGCTCAAATTT
>NC_081446.1:11380678-11417432 GCF_007210705.1 Tigriopus californicus
CAAATTTCCTCGCTTTTCAGGTGGACTCTTTTCTGCCACAGCGGGACCACTCTTGCCTGACAATATTGCCTTCAAGTCGTTCAACAAAATGTGGCGCTCCAATTCGAACGAGTCGTTCCAATTAGACTCGCCCAAGAAACCCAAAAGTGACACACCATCCCCTTTGGCTGCCAGGGTTTCAATCGTGGAAAGTACCGAACTATCTCAGCCCAAGGGCAAGTCTTGCGAATCGCCTCGAAAGGGCAGCCGAAGGCGTCATTCCTCGGTAGACGTGGGAATCGATGAAACGAATCCTGTCAAGGAAACAACCAACAATAATCTTCGGCCACACAATCAGGGAGATCCTCTCGAAGACTCTCTCAACTACGAGGAGAGTGACAACCTGGAGAGTAGCATCTCCAAGCTTCGTGCCTTGTTAGATAAACGTCAGAGATCGGATTCAGGGTCCAACGACAGCGTGTTCATGTCACAAGAGGGTGCCGAGGACGTCCACAAGGACAACAATATTCTCGATGTCAAGGATGTCCCCACAGATGGCCGTCTCATAATCGATATCAAAATCCCCGAGATCGAAGTTCCGACTCTGGTCGAGGCCAACGCTTTCGGCTCTGAAGAGGATTATCCCTTGTTCTGTATCCATTACGACGGGATTTACGTTGAACCGACCCTGCCAGGCAGCAGCTTCCGGTACATTCTCCAGCCACGCGTGGTCAAACGGAAGTTTAAAGAGTTTTTGAACCTCCACGCTTGTCTTGAGAATAACACCAAGCTTCGACCCGAGATCAAAGGTATCAAGAACCCGAGTAAATGGCTAAATCTCCCATTCTCCAAACACAGCGAGCAAAGTCTCGAGAATAAGCGACTCTTCTTGGAAAAGTGGCTGGTCACACTCTGTCATCAACCCAGTGTGGCCGTGAGTCGAGAATTGGGAGATTTTCTCGCCTACGGCAACAATGGACAGATGGAATATGCCAAAAAATCCGGTTCTGACGAGAGCAAGATTGACAGAGTAAGTAAGATGAACGCATGCTTCGTGATGAGGGGTGGGTGGTTTTCAATCTTGATTATGTCGTTCCTCTAGCTCTTGTCAAGAACGGTCTCTGGGGTGATCCACAGCATCAAGGACGCGCTACCGAACTTTGAGGATGAAAGTAACGGGAATCCGACGGCCTTCAATGCCCACCCAACCAAGGGCAACAACCAATTGGTGCCTGTCATCTACTCACCTAATAGACCTTATCACTCACTTACCTCCCTAGCCAATACCCCAACCACGTCGTCAGTGCCTGATGGATTTTTTGGGAAACGATCCAACTCCCTGACTCAGGATTTCTCCTTCACCTACGTCACGAATGGATCCGAGGTACAGCGAGCTCTAAGCCCGTAAAAGCTGGTTTTAAAGCAGATATCCTTCTTTTTAATGGGCCATTCCTATCACTCTTCCCCTAGCAAACGGACTTTGAGAGCACGGTGGAGTTCCATCTGGAATACTTTGATCAAAAATTGAAGGCTCTCAGGAAATCATCTCTCACTGGGTCCAAATCCCCACCATTCACCATACCAACGAAATTTGCCTCAGGTACTGTTCGTGCATAAAATGAAATGGTCTGCGAAATGGTTCATGTGTACAACCTTCTAACTCATAACATAGGCCCTTCGGTTTTGGGAGGAGATGAAGCTATTTCAAGCCTTCTCCTTGATGTTTGCCATCACATTTTGAGCCAAAAATGGCCTCAAGCCAATTTGGAGGTGGCTTCCGATTTGAGTAAAGGTCTGTTGGGAGACCTCATTGAGGACAAAATTGCTGAAACATTGCGAGATTGGAACGGAGAAGCTCTTTGGCAACAGAATCTAGAAAACCTGCGCCATTGGATTTGGCCAAGTGAAGAAGACGAACTTGGGAGGAAATGCCGGTCTACAGGTATTTTCCTTGTACATTCGTCAACGTGGTATGTGCTAAAGAAACAACCAATGAGTTATGTAATTTTCTTTGCAGACGGATGTCGGCAGTTTTTTCAACAGCCGCCCATTCAACAACACTTACTCTTTCTTTGCTCGAGTCAAAAGGTGAACCAGGAACTGCTGATATTCCTGTTTGAATTAATAACGTGGGAACTACTAATGCCAGGACGACGTTTTTAGAAGAGTAACGTGCAAAAACAGCAACAACACCGATGACATTTGTCACTCCCTCTTCGCGTCAAATGCATCTCGGCTCGGATGGAGAAGCCTGTCAATAACAATAAATCTATTTATGAAGAAATGCACATTCATCATTTGGCAACGAGTCAACCAGTGTTTCTAAGCGGAGAAGCCCAATTAGCATGGCTAGTATGACGTAAAACTACGGACGGGATTTCACTCGCCTCACTGGAAACCATGCATTGAAGGTATTTCGCTTTGATCATAAAATCCAACGGGGAAAGAACGTTGGGTACCAAATGACACGAGTAAGGGACACATTCACCATACATTCTGAGATAAAACGTCGAAAACAAATGGTGACAAGGTTCCTCAAAGTGACAAATTGTTGGCGGAAACTGATATCCTGTTTTTTCCAAGAAGGTAATTTACGCCGTTTGGACGACTACGTTGTATGAATCGTACTAGAAACTTCCTAGGAATGAGCAAACTTGGCAAAACTCTGCATTGATCTCGAGATGCATTTGATTTGAATTGATTGAATGACCATTCAGGATTTGACAAACGAAAATTTGATGGGCAATTCGTCGCACAAATCGCCCATTGTTAAGTTTAGGCTTCTCGTGATGACAGACGCGTGATGACAAATCCCAATGAAAGCAAGGAAGTGCAAGTGTGACCCTTGTATCGATTTACATACCCTCCTGGTTAGAACCTGAATACAAATATCATTGAGAGCTCTTCAGATAAAAATTAACAACTGATAAAAGAGCAAAAATCGTTATTTAAGAGGAAATACTATGAGGTGCTTTCAAAATCCAACTGTATTCGCTTTTCACTTTTCAATAGTTGTTTTGATAGCTCAGGTTGAAAAAAATTGAATCAGATGGCATGAATGTTTTTAGACTTCGTTCACAGATAGGGCTGTTTGGTGTCATCGTGGAAGATTTTTTAAAAATTTCCTTGGCGTTATTCCCCCGCTTAGCGAGGTCCAAAAGGTTTTAAATCTGAACAGGGCAAGTGTGGCAGAAACATGCTTGGGCGAAATAAAGATGCTTCAATTACTGTCAGCGGTAATAGAAATTGACTTAAACTGGAGTTACTCTACATAGGTCGTGCCATATTTCAACTATGAATCAACGTAAGATATTAAGCCAATAACTAAAGAAATATGACATGAATGCAAATTCACTTTGGAAGCACCTCGTACCTAAACAATTTAAAGGCTTGAACTTTAGCCTTGAACTCCGATACTTCGAGTTTCATTCTTCAACGGAAGTGTTTCGGCAATAACTTGATATCCTTTCGTCTGGAAACACCATTTTAAAGGAAGGTTCTGTTATCAGAGAATTCCTTGAATCCACCCCTACAATGTCGAGACTTCATATTGATTATGAACTGAATTGTTTGTATTGTGGATGGACAAGGAATATTGGTTCAATGTCCCCATAAAGCTCGTCATAACCATGGTTACGTCATAACCAAGACAAGAGCAAAGTTTGACATGTTGAGCCAAACCGAATGTTATTTATTTCCATGAATTTGGCTGGAAAAGCAGGATTGCACTTTTGACAAAATTGCCGTTGTCACTGAGGAATGATTGGATCCCAACCTCACAATAAATCATCCGAGGAGATTGTGTTTCCAGTGATCATGGATTAAGCATTTATTCTTAGCTCTTTGCTTACCGGAAAGTACTGCCGTTTTGTAGGATGGAGAGATTCCACAGAAATCAATTTGGTTAATGCAGCGTTACTCTCTCTCTCTGTCTTATATTTTGAGTCAACTGAAAAGTGAACCAAGACTCTACCTTTGAGACTAGATCGGCTTGTAAAAATAAAATTTGGGTAAAGGGGTACATTGGCTATAAGGCCATAAGCCGTAGCGTATTAGTAGAGTGTCCGCTTTGGATTATCATTCCCTTGATTCAATCCCCAATTAGCCGAATCTAAGCTTCTCAGTGTCCTTTAAATTGTAACGTGACTGGCTGCAATGATAGCTTAAATGAGCTAATTTGTTGCCATTACCGAGGGTGAGATAAGAGTCAATAATGTTTGCAGTAATGCAAAGGAATATATTTTCACTGGAACAAATAATAGGCTCCCTACGCTACACGAAACATGATATACGTTCTGCACTTCAGAGGGCGCTTTGCGAGTTAGCCTCTACCAAATATAGGACTGATTGGGCCGATTCGTTTTTATTGAATATTGGGGCGATTGAGTTGTTTTCGGCTGATTCTATCCAAATCTTATGCAGAACTAGTGACCCAGGCAACATAATGTCCGGAAAAGAAATGGTGTTCATGGCATGCTTTAAGTAGTATATTTAGCAATCTCTTCCCCATTTCGTTTGGGCTGTATGACGTTAAAAATAATGGCCCCTATTGCTTTAGGTGAATCTTCTCTCTAAGAGAACATGTTGGGACCCACAACTCTAATTAAAAGTTTGTTCTAATCATAAAGAAACATATGAAAAAGTTTTTTTTTATAAAATAGACATTTTTGAAAGTATCTCAGATTGATATATTAATCCTCTTAAAGCCTTGAAGATGATAACTTTTTCAAGAACGCAATTGACAGATGTTACAAGTACGGGTAGCTAGATGTTCACTTGAAATTTCGGCAAAATCAGTCAAGCAAAAGCTGAAATATTACACTTCAAAAGTTGCAAAATGCATCAAATGTATTCTCCTGTTACTTTTTGAAGCACTTAGTTGCCAAGAGAGACATTATGTTTTCACAATGCCTAGAAAATTAAAAAAAAACTATTTCATCTTTTTGAAGCATGTAGAAAAGGCTAAAAATGATTCACTCTAACAATTAAACTTATCTAAAATGAATATTATCTAAATTGTAATAACTAATACCAAACTGTCAATTATAAATTTCACTAACTCTCATCTTCAAGTTTGACAAAATTATGTCAATGCCGAATACAGAAGTATCTAGTATGCGAAAAATATTTTATCGTAAAGTGACAAATTGAGAATCAAACAATTATACTTATCATTCGAACATTTCCATTGCGAGATTAACTGGTGTAGCTTTTGATATTTAAAAAAGTGATAAACAGTCAATAACCATAGGATATGTTTGGATCGACGAAATTCATCATCTTGAACTTCTACATAAATACTTAAGAAAATGAAAGTAAGACTATCATGTGCTTCATCTTCTTTTGCAAAATTTTGAATGGGATTGGTTGCCTACTGTAAGTGCCTTATTCTCGCACTCAGACACAGATATGATCAAGCGGTGCGACAAATGCAAATGCAATTATGTCCACAACTCAATCGGTCAAGGACTGTCGGTAAAAATCAGGATCTTTCCTTCAAAATACGTTTTTCTGATGCATCATGACAACAACGTGAAACAGGAAAGTTTGAAAGCTAAACATCCAGGCACTTCCAAGAACATCAACCCGATAGTATGTCAACCAGTACCGCATTGCTTTATCAATCAGATTATATCAGTTAGCGCTACCAGAAGACCTGACCGAAAGCAATCAAACTCAGCTGTTCTGGTCTGAAAACTCCCTTTGCAGACAAGATTGATCTCAACATATCAGTAGTAGTAGATACTAGTGGCTAACTCAACAGGAAAGTTTTGGGGACTTAAGCCCCTTGCTTTGGTATTTGCAGCTGTCTGGGTATGAGTTGAATTCATTTGTTTTCGAGTAGCTGCCCATTGGATCGGACTTATTTGGCTCCAGTCTTGCTGTCAAGTATCCCTTGGAATTTGAAAATTGTGTGCTTTATGGGTGATGCATGAACGAAGGTAACCTCGGCATATTTGACGCGGCTAAAGGTGCCTGAACAATTTAACGGCAAATCTAGAATCCGTTGACGATTTTTTTTTCGGAAGAATTCCTTTTAACTCCTTTTTTTGTATGGTTGGTGTTTTTTAGCTGCCAAGCTTACTCTGAGCTTCACAGGTAATAAAAGTAGGACATACGAGGAAATTAGACTTGTTTGCACGAAAATGATGGTTGAAGAATAATCATATGAAGTTCCAAGATGTTTTTGAGTAACGTTATAGTATATTGAACACAGCCAATACAGTCATGAAGACGTTATAATCTGGAGATTGGTTTCTACATCAATCACCTTCTGATTAGTCCTAACCAATATCCAACCTCACTCTACAAAATATGTTAATGTATGACTAACTTTTAAATACGTCTTAGTAGCTGTATAACCCATAGGTTTAAGCAACTTCAGTATTAGAAAATCAGAGCCCATGAAAGTATGACTCAGCGACGTAAAAAAAAATACCCTAACTAAACTAAGTTGACACAACTCGTTCTGCTTAAGTTCGTTTTCATTGATAAGTTTTCAAGTCCTCTAAAATTATTTCAAACAAGATTAAAGTGTCCTAGCCACAAACTGACTTCAGGTCAGGTTCATTCCCTTCATGTGTGTTAAATTAAGGTAGTTTCATTTTAAAGTAGATAAGAGCTGCCAACTAATGAATTGAGAATAACATCGACACCCTAAAGTTGAAAGTACGAGTAGCTCTAGACTTTTGTCGGCCGTACTTTAAGATAAGCTGCTTTTTTGTGTCAGTGGTAGCCAGAAACATCCAAATACACGTTAACATTGAACCAAGCTGTGTTAATTAACTTCTTTAGAATGAAAAGGAGCAAAATATATCCTTCATTGTCCAGGTTTGCCTAAGCCAATCATCAAAAAAGAAACTGCTTGAGTGTTGTTTTATTTGACATTTATATGATTACATTATAATTTCTTTGCATTTGAAGTCATCAATGTAAACAATTTCTAATAAGGCATCTTTACCACCACAAACACATGTCTAGTTCTGAGGTGGGAAAATCTAGTTTCAAGCACTTTTATCTGAGTCTTTCACTTCCTCGCGTACGAAGTATGCCTCCAAATTCAATCGAACTATAACGCTTGATGGGATGCCAAACTAGAATCGCGGTCAAAAAAGTCGCCTAAAAATACCCGGTATGAGGCAACCCAGGGACAAGAAAGGTTGGGATGATAATCAACTAGACAAAGAGGTTGGTTTGCTAATCTGCTGGTCGAGTGGAATAATCTCCCTGGAGTTCAAGCATTTTTCTGCATGGGGAAATGGTGTTCCAGAAATGGGATTCGACAAGTTCGGTGATCCAACATTTGAACTTGCCCTGACAAGAGATCTTGAAATCCCTTGAATGCTTATATCACGTGCTTGCTTGCATATTGTTTTGGTCAGATCCTACCTCAGAAGCTCGCTTTACCTCTTGTTCAATTGTAATACGATGAACTCGCCCGACACGAATATTAGATTTGTCACCATATCATGTAAGAGCTGGTCAATAAACTTACGAAACACTCAGATCGTTGACCCAGGCACGTCCAGCTTTGTATGATAGGGTTAAAAAAAGATCTCAGCTAGAAATGGCAGCCACTTAAGATCGCCAAATGAGGCCATCTTTACCCGTTCGCCACTGACGAATCCTACGTCGAATCAAACCGGATGGTGACCAGGTTCTACGCGTCAAATTTTCAAGTCCTAAGTTTTAGGTCAGAAGTGGGGGAAATCATTGGCTTCTTAAGAGCTAGTAGCCAGCAAAATTGTTTTTGACCGACTAATAAGATATAGGTAGATTGAATGCCAAATAGAAGTGAACAATGTACCCTGGGAGTTATTGATCAAGCGGCTTCTCTCTGAAAGAGGATTCTTGTCAGTGAATCATTTGAGTGCAAAAATGACTGAGATTTGTAGGGCAAATACTTGCCCCGCCCACCCACTTCAAAAAGCCTTGCTCCCAAAGCTCTCGCAAATCAAAGAGTGGCAAGAATTGCAACCCTACAAGTTCTTCTGTCGGAACTTGTTAGATCACCGTCTGACGTGAAACAAACAATGGAGATTTAGAACAGTCTAAGCAAGGACATATGACATGAAATACATTAGAGGAAGACGATTTCAAATACGAATGGTCAGCTTTGATAGAAATTGTAGTGCTGCCAAATTACTTTTATCAATGGTATTAACAAAATAACTGCAAGTACTTCGTTACGTCTTCTTTTTCATGCATGATTTTTGTGAACCCTGAATTCATGAGTATCCAGACGCACCTTCTTGCTCTTTACGTAATAGGTTTTTTTGTCAAACAAAATGGCAAAGATATGGTATGTATGCGAGTTTTGAACTCTAAAATGTCTAAAGAAAGTCTCCCCTGTCAATTTCAAGTTCGCACGCTGTTAAAAAATATTGAGCCCATATGACAATATGAAGATATAGATGACGATAGTAATTTAAATCCTGAAAGTGATATTTTTTGCTCAAAATCTACAACAGAGCTGTGGCAGGAAAATACATTTCTTGAAGTTTTAGCGTTTTCAGTAATTCGTCTAGAGTAATTTAACGAGAAAGTAAACATATTTGGAATCAGACAAGGGATGAACAACCAACCTAAAGACGAGAATCGAACAATAAAGAAATGGAAGCAAAAAAGCACATGCTCATTTGTCACAAAATGAAGAAATAAAATGAATTACAAATTTTCACAAAATGTAAATTGGGACTTTCCGTACAACTTCCTCAGTTCAAAAGTGCACCTCTCCCATTTCATTTTGTTACATAAACCTGATTTTTGAATGCGGTCGTGGCTAACATCCTTTGGTTTGTGGCTTGCTGCGTTAAACATGGCGCTAAGTGTTTGATTTCGTTCGTTTTGTTAGGTGTTAGTCACCTTTCTTATTTGTCCGATAGGAATTCTTGACGAAAAGAAGTATGCAAGAGTTGCCTTTAACAATCGTTCACACTATTTGCCCTCATTCCGTCGAGATTTGCAAAATTGACGTGGCACCTATTTTTACTATAAAAAGTTGACGCTTTCATCAAAAATGAGATCCAGCAAATCTAGGCAATGCTTTATTAAGTTGGAAATTACTCCAACGTACGAACGAATCTGATCTTCCTGCGGGCTTATAATTGAAAATATGCATTCTCTGCCCATTGACAAAGAAGCCTTCAAACTTCTGAACACTTCGGAAATTGATGAATGACGCGTCTAGCATAAAGAGGGCCCATAAATTCAGCAGTTTGCAATCTGACTCACTTGCACAAAAATTATCGAAACCATGTCATAAAGCTTACATAAAAGAGCTCTTATCCCATGAGCCACTTGAATATGAGTTGTTTTATTTGAATTGTCTCATGTTCTAGGAGTTCAACGAGTACCATTATTTACTCGTACCTGTAGTTCAACCTGTGCGTACTCCCATTTTCATTTCACTAAGACTTGTGTCCAACAAACGTATTCATTCACCACACGCATATTTTTTGCTAAGTTGTTCAAATGACCAGACAAAATTGAACCGTGTTATTTAATACCCAAACTTACTCTGTGTGGGTTCGCTTTTCTACAGTTAAACTACATAGTACGTTGAGTAAAGAAATTCTGTGTACATTTCTAAATTTCAAACCTATTTGTTAAAGGGAGCGGAACACACATTGGAATGTGTTCTGATCAATGGCCTTTCCGTTTTTTTTTTCATCATCGAAGTGGTGAAAAGAAAGAGATCAATGCACTTTTTTTTATTTTGAGATACTTGCAAGCCAACTAACATTTAATAGAAGAATAGAACATTAACTCAGTGGTTGACGTGCCCGTTGGCATATATGTAGAATAACAGCGAACATTATGATACAATGAATGCTGAACTCTTTTGCTGACGAACATAGAACATATTGCGTAGATGTACACCATGTACGTGCTTTACCACATCCCCATCCTATTGAGCTATTCCCCAAGTTTTGAGCTCACTGAACGTTGATTAGAACGTGTATCGCGCTTTAATTGTTTTTGTCTGAGTCAGTGTTACAATTTTAGGCAATCTGATTGGTTTTCTTGGGCCAGACATTGTTTTGTATTGAATCGGTCAGTACCAGGGAAAGTAACATCATGACGCTCTACGATTCAATCCAAACTGAGAACCCTGAGATTTATGGTGCAAGTAAACAAAAATAGCTAGGGCAAATTGCAAGTCCCAATGAACGTTGAATGCGATTGAGAAAATGCACATTTCTATAACTTGGGAAATAGTTGTTCGGGTTATTGATTTATTTATTTGTCTATCATAAATCGTGATAACTAACCACATGTGTTAGATAATGTATATTTATCAAATGACCTCGAGCCATATACACTCTTAATGACGGTTTCATAAATTTCACGAGTTTCTGCAGAAATATGTCTCCACCACTTCTGAAGTATTTCCCTCAAAATATCCACTTTTATTGTCACTCTCAAGGTACTCAACTCATTTTGGAGGGTTTATCGCATCTTTGGCAGGCCTGACCCCTAATGTCATCTCACATGCCATGCCTACAGTTGGTTTAGTAGAGTTGAAACTTGATGCTTTCCCGACTCTCATAGGCATTTATCATGTTCTATTTGGCACTGCTTCAAAAGCACAATGTCCCACTTGCTTTCCGACCAAAACTGAACCCTGCCCAAGACGTCAAAAACTACATTAATGGGCCATGATGGCAACTTTTCGAAAGTGGGTGGTCAACAATTTGTAGACATCTTTCAACAGAAAGTGACCATGGCATTGAGGTACTCTTTGAGGGCCTACATGACCAAGGGGTTCGAGGTCTTTGTGAAGTTCGAGAAACATACGTAAAAACGTCATGAAAAATTCTTCCGAGTTATACCTGTTGCTCATTTTCCTTGTATTTTTGGTGATCTCACCAGATTTTCCTTATCTTGAGTTATGACCTAAAGAGCAAGTTTGAATTCAAATGAACTAGCTTGTAAGCATGATTCAATTTCTTAAACTGAACCAGGGACTTCTAAAGATGTGGGCTCCGAACGGTAGCAAAAATTTCTCGTCTCCTAAACCGTTCAGTTTGATTCAAATAAGCCCAAAACTATGCTTGGAACTCAGTTGATATGGTCAAAGATATGTGGTAAACATTAGATAAAGTTCGAATTTTTGGCCCGCTCTTGGTCAACTATATAAGCTTTTGACAACATAACTTTGAAACGAACCACTTTACAAATAAATAATAATATAATAATAGCCTGTCCTTAATTGAAGAGATCTACGTTTCTTATTTTCTTACTGTAATTCTGAAAGTGGCTGAGTTGCTATGACCAAGAGCATGCCGATTTGGCGGGAAGCTCGTTCACAGTTCATATATTTTGAGGTTCGTGACTGAGCACACCCAAGTTTGACCGCAATTCCGGTTTAATCATAACTTGCAATCGTAGATAAACCCAAGCAAAGTAAGGAAAGCGTCAGACCAAAATGGAAACTCCATTTCCCGACGGACTGTATAAATACGTCTCATAGAAGAGGATACAATTAATCAGTCGCTGGAAATATATGATTACATATGACCGAGCACTCAAGTAAACAGGTTCATCCGTCCATTCACTATCACTTTCCAACGTAAGAATATATTTTCGAATAAAGAGACCCATGATTTCCGAGTCATTCATCCTGTCTCCGAGGAACTTGCATAAGAATGTGTGACGTGTCTTGGAGAGCATGACCAGACAGGTTTGCACCGACAGTGTCCTCCATTAGTTTCAAATATCTCCTAGCCAAACCTGGGTTCAGGAAAAATTTGAAAACATCATCTTGTCAACTGAAATGATGAGTTAAAAAGCAAAACAAAAATATTCAAGATTCAAGTAGATTAATTTCCCCATGCCAAGACCACAAGAGGAAACCTAGCTGATTTTGGCCACGACTGTGGCCTTTCGTCAGGGTGACCAAGCTTGAGACACCTCTGGATGTTCCTTGTCAACTCCAATTGAGCCCCTTCGCAGGCCCGATGTTCTTTCGGCATTCTTTCTTGACCATCAATATCGTGTCTGGCTCTATGTTTGAAATTCTCTAAGATTCATTCATGCCTGTGTATGTTAAGCTCCTCTCTAATTCATCCATGGGTTGATTTAACCCTATTCTCAGCTTTCAGGTATGATAATGGAAAACTTGGCAATGTAAAAAATGGCAGAGTGCGGCACCAGATGTAAAACTTTTTTTGTAGGGTAAATTCTACATAACCTGATTTCACGAGGGTTTGAAGGTGCTCTTAAAACGCACATTAAGTTTCTATGATCTCTTCGATTGACCCTAAAACTTTGGTTTGGGATAAAGCTCATGAATGCTTTTGAAAAATACGATATCAGAAACCTTTAGTGCCCTCTCTTTTGTACCAATTAAGGCCCTTATTTGCAACGTCAGATAGACCCAACAAAACGGGAAGAGGCATGGTAGATTGCAAAATAAACTACTCGTGATATGCCATGAAAGCGATTTCTTTTCCGGACATTATGTGACCCAGGTCACCAATTACACATAAGATTTAGATAGAATTAGTCAAAAACAGCACAAATGCATTATAATTCAAAAAAAAGAGGAATCGGCCCTTTGTTTGGTAGAGCTGACTTACAAGTGCAAAGCGCCCTCTGAAGTGTAGAACGTAAACCATATTTCGTTAGAGGGCTACACATCTTTGGACTTGTTAGACATTTTGTAAGCCTGCTAAAAATACGGGAGCCGAATAGACAATGTATATTCCAGATGTGTCTGGCTATTGGACTTAAAAAGACACGTACTAGAAAATGCATATTTTACCAAAATAAAAAAGGGAAACGTATATGAGCTCTGCGGAAAGTCTCCATGTCAATTTTAAGAATCCTTAAATTGAAAAAAGTAGTTATATCTTTAACCATATTGAAATAATGCATACTAAGTTTAATGCATTTAGGTTCGGAGTGGAGGATTCATACAGCCGTTCCATTAATCAAGATGGAATGTGAACCAACGGGTGAAATACGATGAGCCCATAAATCAAACTCGGATTGATTTTGTCCTTTTCGCCTACATATTTTTTGATACGATTTCCTTTGTAACCGCACCTACCTATTTCTATTATGCAGTCTACTCAGTCGTCTGAGTCTCACTTAGTCTAATGCCCAGTTAATCTAATACATTTTTTAAAAAGGTCAAACGGTTAAGCAACTAACCGAATTAGCCGTGAAAACCATAAAACCATGTGGGATGTTAAGTCTGTACCTGAATGACATGATTTGAATAACTTGATATACTCGACACAATTTCCAAGCATTTCTTAGCATATTGCTCTGTTTCGTAACTAACTTGTTTTGGCAAAGGTTCAACGGGATATTGTTTCCATGGTTTCGTCTTCTTAATACCATTGCAAAAACGACACAAGAACTTGATGAAGAAGACGTCGTCACTTGTACTTTTACCATTGGGTTGTCATTAAAAACCAATTCGGGTGGTGGCAATCTGGACCAAATTTGTGAATTTAACGCATTCCCGTTAACATCTTGCCATTATTCCATTTCTTCGGTTAATCACTTGAGTGATCTAACTGTAGCTTAATGGAGACATCGTCAGTCGCAATATTAGATCAAACTTACGATATATTCAAAGGAGTTACAAATATGCATGGTTTTGAACACTTGTAATGATTGTTTTGAAGGATGTTTATCTTTTTCTGAATCGTCAATGGGACGAATGAAGTTCAATCATGATGTCCTAGCAAACAACGGAGTGTGCACGTTTTCTGGAACAAAATCTCTTTAATTCACACACTATTATACCTATGGCTTGGACGGTCAAAAAACACCACCGGCATTACCATATCTTGAATTTTGAGAAGAATATCGGCAAAATTTGAAGAGACAAAATTAAGCCAAAATTTGCAAAAAGGACGAAATGGAATTGAAAAGTAAATAGAAAAGTAGATCGGAAGTTGAAGAGCAAGTCTCTTTCTGACTCTTTTCCATGGGATCTCTTATAAGAACGAGCAAAGCTATCAAAATATTCAAAGACGTACGCCGGACCATTTTTTGTGACATGTCTTGCGTAGTCCATCGTTTTCCGTGTGTGGTTTATGATTATTGGCAACGCAAAGGCTTGCGGACCAAATACATTAGAAAATCTTGCCTTTGTTTTTTTTCGTGTCAGGCGCTCTATTTTCCATATTATCTTTTTTTTATGTGGGTTGCTAGTTAGGGTCTGAGATATGAGCTTTGCCAACCATCACATCGTCCATTTCCAAATTCCAATGTTAGATTGATACTCCGTGTGAGGATGTGATGAAAGTTTCAGAGTTTTCTTGAGAAAGGTCAGGGAAGAGATTCGAACCGGGGACCTCTCTCATGCTAAGAAACTGCACTAGCCCCTCGACCAAGTCTCTCTCCTCCTCCCCTTTTATTAATTCTTACTATTTTGTTCCATTTTTTAAATCATTGGTAGCAGATGTAATTTAGCCTAACATGGAGAGATACGGTCACTCAAAAGCACGGATAGAAATATTGGAATAATATTCATGATGTATGACATACGATTTCAATCAGTGTTTTACCGCTTATTAACCGAGCAAAGACTCACTGTTTGTTGTAAAATAAAATGTAAGCATGATTATTGAGAGACATAATGAGAAGTATTCCATTAATTCACTGCATTTAATTTCTCTACCTTCAAAACGTTCGTTGAATCTATTTTTTTTCCAAGATAGGTAGTCTGCCCAGTAAAACAAACATTGTTTGTAATAACTTCAAAGTCATATCGCAATGCTCCTCATAATCAGCATTTTGCAAACTTTCATAGAAAGAACTAATGACGCTCAATGCCAACGACATATTCACAAGCATGAATTTAAGTCTAAAGGTATTCATTTGTCGCTTAAACCAGCTTGTTATCAACCTGCAAAAAGGCCCACGAATGTACGTCAAGCAACCATATACCGGAACGGAGAATATCCCAGATAAGAAAGCAATATTTGCTAAGAAGGGAAAAATCGTATACTCTATTCACTTCTGGCATGCCTTCACTCTTCGCATCATGAATCTTCCCAAATCGCGAGCGCGTTCAAATAAGAATGAGTACAGTAAGACCCTAAAGTTGCAACTCCTTGATGTCGCTTCCCTACAATCGATTTATTTCATTTGATAAGTTGCGTGATCCTTTGTTTGTTACACAATTGATCTAAATTAGATGAAAAATCCCTCGCAATTAGAGCTGAATGTTTTGGTACTTGAAAGCAACCAGTTTTCTTCATGATATCATTGGTCACCAAGGTTAAGCTGCCAAATGGGGTTTTGAAAGACATGCTCAAACAGATCAAAGTATTTTTGAACACCCTGAAATAATGCAAATCCATTTAGATTTTATTTCTTTGTGTAGTTTTCACTCGGACTAAAACATACTTACCTAAGCTAACATTTTCAAAAGCATATTTAATGGCAATTATGAGCGCACTTCTTAATTACCACTTGAATTGTTGTTTTCGTTTTGGCAGAGGTAGCATAGAAAATAGAGAATACGCTCTAAAATGCCAGAATTTGTTGAGGTATCATTTGCTGAAAAACTTATCACCTAAACATTGTGGCACACTGAATGTAGTCGTCTGGCAACATTTCAAATCCAAAAAGAGAAACACACTTATGACATCCAAATAAGAATTACGCAAGGAATCTCAAGTTGTACGCTATTGCCTTCCTGATTTGCCATCAGATTGTATGATGAAAGTGTATTTTTTAGAATATTTGGTGAACAATGTGCAATAAGTATATTGTTATTAGCTTTGTTTTATCTCAAGAACTAAAAGCTCCTTCAGAGTCAAATAGTATATTATGCCTATCCAAACAATAAGTGGCAAAAATTGATACTGACTGAAGCAAATTGAAAGAATTGTTAATTAACGTTAACAAAAAGAATGATTAATAATTTGAGTTAAGTAATTCATCAATTGCGTTCTTTATTGGGAGTCAAGAGTGTTTCTGGATGCAACTAAATCCCACAAAAACTTGAAATTACTCATTCTTTTTCGGAATTTTTGCTAATGTATATCAACCTTGGAATTTATCTTGAGATACATTTAATAAGCCTAACATCTGACTTTTCATGCACAAAATCAAGGTTCAAAGGCCAGAGCCCCACTGTTTGCTCTGTGGTCTTAAAACTTTGAAGCGTACACCAAGTTGAACAATTCATGAAAATCTAACTTATTGAGATACATTTTTAATTTCATGCCAACAACTTTTCACGATAAAGCTAAAATCTTGAAGACTTCCTGCTGTGTGCATTTTCTTAAGAATTCAGCTGAAAGTATGATTAACTGCACACTTCTTGATATCTAAAAAGGATATTCTCCAAAACCTAAGTTGTAAGCGCGTTTTCAGTAAGGTTTAGCAAAAACGTATTACATTAACTATAATAACTATTTGAAATTTCGCAGGATGTAGAAAAGCAATACTTTACTTTGGTAGGTTAGTAACAATGGATATTAATTGTGCAAATATTTGAAGTATGACATAATGAAATCCTTGAAACTAGTAACTAGGGACTCATAGTTCAGCGATCTTTCTCCTCATATCATTAAAATTAGGGTCTCAGTCCTTACGGCAGGATCATGTAAAGAAACGTATCCAGTGTACCCTAGATGAGATGGTCCTCCATTTTTATGTCAACTAGAAATGGGCAGAACTTCACCAATATGCAACGTCACAGCCTAATATCAACGTATTGATTTTATTTTGGAAACTCCAATCTTGACTTTAAAAACGAAAGCAAGCGCTGTTATCTGAAAGACTAAATGACGAGCACCTCGACTTTGCGGTCATAGTGTATATTTCGTATACTGTATGGACGTCTCTGCATAGTTGTTACAATCTACGACCAGCCCATGTATTCCCGACGGAATCTTCACCTTCCTGTCCATGCACGTGCAAATGGTAGTCAAGGGCTTTTGAGCCCTGCAGACCGGCTATGATATTGGATTCACAATTGGTGAATCACGAGATTCCTTGACTGAGTTTATAAAAGACGGTCCATTTCAGAGGCTTGTCATTCTTGTGTGAGAGCTCTCCCAACCCTTTGCCAAGTCAATAAGTTCCCAAGTGAGAGAACCATGAAGTGTCCTTTCCAAAAGTCGGAGGGTCTTCCCTTAAAGAATTTGGTCACTGGTGAAATCCTTTATGATACTCTTCACCACTCAGCCAAAGCAACGGTAACTAATTTTATGCACATGCATTGGTACAATGCTACTATTACAATGATTTTTACTCCTTCCTGTTTATTATGTGCAGAATATCCTATGCAATGAGGAGTTTTGCTCGGGAAGTTCCATGGGATTGTTTGGGACTGCAGACAGGATAAAGGCTGTGGAAGAGCAGAAACAAGCCTCGCTATTCACTGAAGCCCAAAAATTTGTGACGGAATGCTACAACGAGTGGGGGAGGTAGGTTACACTCAAAAGCACTTGTGAGCAATGTGCCATTTCACATAATCATTCATCAAAAAATCAGGGATGAAAATGAACTCAACCAAAGACTCTCCGTGGTGAAGGCTGAAATTGACCAAACTGGTAGCTATGATTTGACTCCTCAGGAGATGGAGCTGGGTGGCAAATTGGCTTGGAGAAACTCGCCTCGATGTCCAGGTCGAATTCAGTGGAAGAACCTCAAGTTCTTTGATTGCAGGTAAAGGCCACCCACCGGTCAATAGATCTGTTAATCAACCCTTTAATCTTTGTTCTCCAACCTCGCTCAGACAAACTAATTCTTTGGAGGAGGTATTCGAAGCCATATGTCGCCATATCGAGTTCTCCACCAATGATGGTAATATCAAACCGGCCATTACGGTGTTTCCCAAGAGAACCTTTGGCGAGCCTGACGTGGTGAGGATTTGGAACCTCCAACTCATCACCTATGCTGGATATGCCCAAGAAGATGGAACCGTTATTGGAGACAAAGTGAACACCGAAATCACGCAAGTAAGAATCCTTTCCAGAAGTGACATGATTTGGCGCTGCTTTTTTTTCCAGTGGACACATTTCTAGCATTGGTTAAGTACGAAATTGCTGGTCGCTTGAAATAACAAACAGCTTTGAAATTCTCTAAGTTGTCGGAGCAAAAAAATGGTTTGGAAGTATTGGCCTGTGTGTTTTGTATATAGTACATTACTTATGAGTAGAATGCGACAATATTCTCCAGCTCATCTAGACAAAATCTTCAACAGTCCCTTTTTAAGGCTTCAAATGAGTAGTAATACTCCATTTTGTTGAGGGGTGTTTTGAACGCTTCTGATATCAATTAATTAAAAAAGTGAATGTGTGCTTTTCACAAGAGGCTTCAGCATTGGTATATATTGTGTTTTAATGTGATTTCTTTCTCCTTTTTCTCAGTTGTGCTTGAATTTGGGTTGGAAACCGAAATATACTTTTTTCGATGTGCTGCCCATCATTTTGTCAGGCCCTGATGGAGAGCCCCACTTATTTGAGATCCCACCCAAAATCGTCAAAAGGGTCAAAATTGAGCATCCGAGGTAATTTTAAAATTCTCGATAAACGAACGACTGACTGATGGAGACGTTAAACCCACTTCGATTTAGATATCCCCAATTCGAAAAATTAGGCCTAGAATGGTTTGCTTTGCCCGCGGTATCCTCCATGATGTTCGAAATCGGAGGGCTCGAGTTTCCTGCTGCGCCGTTTTCTGGCTGGTATTCATTGCCTGAAGTGGCTGTACGAGATATCTTGGATAAACAAAGATACAACATGGCAAAGGTAAGAACTGGTAGTGAGCTGGCCAAATTCTTTTGAGTTCAAATGATTTCATGCTTATGATGATAGTGGTAAGTGGTTGTTGCATCCGTTTGATGCTTCACATCTCATTTCTCTTGAATGTGTATTTTTTTCTATTCAACCCTTGGCCAAGCCAGACTTTTTGCTTATATATTTCCTACTTAGTTTAACATGCTAAAGCCATCATACTCAATCTGTCAACTGAAATTAATAAATGGCTAAAAAAAATGATTCCAATTTCACGGTGGATGGTGTTAAATGTAGTTTAGTGCATTAAAAGGAAACGGAGAGCTTAAAACATGCAACGAAGCAAAAAAAACGATTTTTGTAATATGAGCATTTCCCCATATTCATAGCCTATTGCCAAGATCCTCAATCTGGACACGGCCTCGGCCACAAATTTCTGGATGGATCGGGTGACCACAGAGGTCAGTGTGGCCGTCCTCCATAGTTATAACAAGCAACAAGTGACCATTGTGGACCATTTCAAGCAAGCCGATCAGTTCATGGATTTTTTTCAAAGTGAGCATGAGATCCGTGGAGGATGTCCTGCCGATTGGGTCTGGATTGTCCCTCCTCTATCGGGATCCCAAACCCCTGTGTTCCATCAAGAAATGTTGAACTATCAAATATGCCCCGCCTTTCACTATCAGGTAAGTTTGTCAGTAACTCAAAATTAAATCCAAGATCCCTTTCGGCACAAGATCCTTTCCCGTTTTAGAAAAGCTTAGCATCCATGTATCGGCCCAAGGGACAAGATCTGCCCTCTTTCAAGGCCACGGCCAAGGCCTTGGTTTTCATGAACAACCTTTTTGCGAAGCGACTTCGAGAAAGAAAGACGGTATTAACAAGTCAGGTTCCACATGAATTGGGACAACCAGTAAAGGTTTTTTTATTTTAGATCTCCATTTATTATGCCACCGAAACTGGGGCTTCCAAGGGATTTGCCACAATTCTTCAAAAGATCTTTGTGAATGGATATGTGTCCAAAGCCATGAACATTGCATTTGTGGACACGGATGAGATCCTCAACCCCGATTCCCAAGAGATTCATCAAGCCATCTTCATCGTCTCTACTTTTGGCAATGGTGATCCTCCCACGGGAGCCATTAAATTCGCCAGCAAAATCAAAGATTTGATGAACAGAGGCAAACGATTGGAAAATCTAGAGTAAGATTGACCAAAAAGTTGCTTTAAACAGAAAGGTTTAGAAATTGAAGGTCATGTGTATTCTAGATTTGGCGTATTTGCCCTTGGATCTTCGGCTTATCCGAATTATTGCGCTTTTGGAAAGTTCCTGGACGACTCGTTCCACAAACTGGGTGGGGTTCGCATTCTCCCAATTGGCATGGGGGATGAGTTGAATGGCCAAGATGACTCTTTTGAGGAATGGATGTTTGGATTGGGACATCTAAATGATGTTCCCCAAGGCGTCAAGAGCCATTTGAGGCGTCTGGAACAGATTTCCAACCAACAACTATTTGAACAAGAGTTCAAATGGGAAGTCTCCAACAAATACATCGAAGAGGTTGACAGTAAGTTGCTCTCCTTCCAACGATTCTCAGGTTCATAATTGAATAAGAGGACTGCTAATATTTTGTTTTCAATTAAACCTCATCATTTAGCGGCTAAGACAAAAAAAGGAGTTTTCATTGTCATCACTTCAATATGCGATTCATTTATTTTTCATCAATGATTTAATTTCTCAGACATGCAACACGTTCATGGCAAGACTGTGCGATCTGTGAAGATTCTGAACAAGCAGATTGTGGCCAATCGGTTCATTCATTTGGAGCTCGATGTCTCCGAGATGAACGAGAACATCAGAGCTGGGGACCACATTGCCATCTATCCACGCAATGACACGAACGCTGTGACTGAGATCGTGGGTTCCCTCCAGGATCTTCCGGCCAAGGAAACGCCCGTGAAACTCTCGGGTGGAACCTTCGCCGCACCTACGGGCACCCTCGAGTTCCTACTCCATGCCTTTTATGACATCAATGGACTTCTATCTGCTCGGGATTTGAAGTTCATTGAGAGGTTTATGTTGTCTAATGAAGATGTCGAAAAATTACACATCCTTCAGAAATCGAAAACGAAAATCCCCCTCCGCTTTGTGGACTTGTTCAAAACGTTCCCTTCATTGGCCATCAGGTCGGAAGATTTCGTAGGACGCATGAAACTAACAAGACCAAGGCTGTAGGTTAATGCTTGTAGATCGCGCTGAACCATATTGAGACGCATGTGAATAACATCAAATCCATTTCCCCACCTTTTAGATATAGCATTGCTTCATCGCCCAAGGTGAACAGTGACGGGAAGAAGGTCCTCGACTTGATCATCTCCACTGTCGAGTACCTCGATGCCAAGGGAATTCCCCGTAAGGGTGTTTGCACGAGCTTCTTGAAGAGCTGTAACGTGGACTCCATCATTCTGGGTCATTATCAAGCCAGCACCCTTTTCGGACCGGTTCTTGAGGACCAAAGTCGACCTTTGATCATGATTGCCAATGGATCGGGTATTGCTCCTTTCCGTGGCATTTGGCAAGCCCGATTGGTCCGGGATCAAAATGAGAATCATGTCGGAGCCACAACCCAAGATCTCTTGTTCTTTGGATGTCGATCCTTCAAAGAAGATCTGTATGCCACTGAAACTAAAAACATCTTGGAAAGGTATACGGTCTACTCTCGAGATCCGGATCGACCCAAGCAATATGTCCAAGACGCGGTCAAGGCAAGGAAATACAAGATCCTGGATTACATTCTGAACCTGAATGCCATCGTTCTGGTCTGCGGAAGCGTACGTTCGAAAATGCTTAAACTTGTATTGGGGTATGAGTATCTAATGTTCATGGTGTTTGTTCTTAGGCGGGCATGGCTGACGGAGTGAAGACTGTCATGGATTCGTTTTTGGAATGGGAGGGCCTCTCTGTGGAAGAACTGAAGTTGACGAAATCGTACATCGAGGAAATTTTCGTTTAACGCCTTTTTACATAACACCCCTTACATTACGTATATATCATACATGCAAATCATTTTTCACAGTCAGCAAGAAATTTAGGCAAAAATCGTTTGGCCATCATACGTCTCATCAATATTTTATGTTCTCTTTGTATACTGCATACTTACAATTATTCCAGAAAATATATTCATCACATCTATCGTTCAATGAACAAGCCAGACATTTTAATCAAAGAACTGGATATTTAACGCACAAAGTTTTACTTGTATGCAGCAAATTGGTGTTTTAGCTTTGCTATTGAAAGAGTGCAAAGTCGGCGAACACTTTCATTTTTTGCCCACAGATTTCATTTGAACAAATTGAGCCATTTTTGGGTGAATCTGCTTTTTCGAGTTGTCCCATAATCCAATTTGACACCATAATTTGTATTTCTTACATCCCATGCTTGAAAGATGGTGGTCTTCTGATGGGATGTGCTGACATACTGTCTTCCCAAACGCCTTGACTGCAACCATCCAAGAAATTTGGGTCCAAAGGGATTCTTAAATCTTGAAAAAGCCCGTTCGACATTCAAAAATTTCTTACGTCCCTTTCCCGGGTCATATATTCTAAGTTTCATCTGCACTAGTTCAAGGAAAAATGACAAAAAGCCCCCTCCTCCAAAGAAATGGCCCAGATTGATAATACTATCACTGTGAATGTATGTAATGAAGTATGACTACTATTGCTTTGTCAGAATATTATTTTGTGCACGTTGAGCAAAAGAGGGGACTGTTTAGTTAACTTTCCTCTAAATTTGTGAAGGGGAATAGGCGAATGTGCGACCCAGCCATATAATCTATGGACCCAGCACAAGAAAGAGAAAAATAATCTTCGGGACAAGGTTGCGTGAGACATAGTTCAATATGTTACGTAATTCTTGAGCTAGGTATTTCAAGGTGTCCTTGAAGAGAGTCATAATTTGCTAGATGTTAAGAGTGTAATCAAGAACTGTTTTACATCTAGGAAAATTATAAGTAATTATTGTTGAGGCTGAGCTTTATGGAGTTACTCTTGGCATGATAGATTCTGATAATAGTGAGACTTTTTCACAAATTCTACTACCATTCTGATTATAGTGCAGAAGTTATGTTTCGCCAGTATTTAGCAATAAGAGTTATTGTAGAAATATGGCAAAGCTGAAAAGAGATCAAAGCTAGTTAATTAAAAAAAAAAAAAGATGTACATAGAGAGGTGTTCACCTCTATTAGTGATTCAAAGGTCGAAAGATTGCTAGGTACAGATATGCTGAAGTTCAGAGATTTTGATTTTGATCTCTTTTACTACTCAATTCAGGCCTCTATCTAATGCCAGTTTTTTTTAGTTTGTTTAAAGTTATGGTTAAATTTCGAGAGTGCATAGTATTTTGGCCAAGGAAGGCTCGTGGGACCATCTACCATTCCATTACAGTAGTTCATGATGGGACTCGAGTTCGAGCTTTTTGTTTCTGTGACGGAGGATTCGAGGATTTTTCAATGCGATTTACTTGTAATCTTATGTCCATTTTGGCTTAAACACCTTCCTTTTTCAAATTTGTTTTGTAATTAAAGAATCAATAAAAGTACTTACAATTATGATTTTAAAGAATGTGATTCTTTCCCTACTAAGGGCAATTTTGTGAATCTTAGTTGTACTTGCTAAAGCAAGCTTTTATCAATCACTTTTGGAAAACAGAGCGTTAGGTTCGGCTCTTAATGAAATTTATCGGAGCTGCTGAGTCAAATGCTGTTATGGTCTGTTCATTACACAAATGCTGCCCTATTGGCCGACAAATAGCTTCGCAATTTGAAATAAGTTTAAAACGCAACCTTTAATATCAAGGATAAGGCTGGATTGGTTCTCAAAACTTGACTCAAGAAACGGGAAAGACTAAACTAATAAAAACACATCCACCAATTGCAACAGGAAAATACATGGTCCCAAGGGCTAATCAACAATATAGAAACCAACCATGTCGAATGGTCTACAAGTGATCTGACTTTTGAAGTAGGACCTCTTCCATTGGTAGTGGCTTTATTAAGAAGTACGAATGTCATTTTCCCGGGATGGTTTTTTTCACGTGTATCAGTCAAACTTTTGAAGGTTATTAACAACAATTCCTCAATGGAAGTGCAACGTTTAAAACCGTTTAACTTTGTTGTTCTTTCCAGTACATTGCCGGGAACTGGATCACAGAAATGATATCTTGAATGCCAACAAAATTGCTCAAATTATAGGAAACATTTATCCGTTCCCAAAGAGAATGGCAACTAAATTAACACTCTTCTCACCAAGTCAAAGTACACGCACAAAGAAGTCGGACCAATGTCTTTAAGTACACATCTAACTTTGATTGAAGAGTCGGATTACTTCTTTGTTAGTTTATGTAACTTGCCGAGGCTGACTGACATAAAGCCTAAACATACGCATATCAAAAACACCCATCAAATAAGTTCCAACTACTCCAACTTTTCTTCAATTCCTATCCGTCCCCTATTGTTGAGAACCCTCATTCATCATGTGATCCCAATAGAAAATGGCTCGAACACGAATTCCATCATAACCATCATCGAATATAGCGTAGTTGCTCGTATTATGTACATACATGTGTGGCTCTCCGGGTTTGCCGTCGATGCCATGTTGTTGCTCAACGAGTTGAATGGCTTTATTGGACTCGATAAATTACGCTTGTGCCAGCAGTTCCATACTCGTGGGGGTCCATTGTGTCAAACAATGGTTCATAATTCCCTTTCATTTCCAATCAAACACAATGATCTTGAGACTGCGACGTCGTCGTCGTTGTTGTCGTTGAGGGGGTGATGGTGGTTACTGCTCCATACGGTAGACTACTTTTCAGTACTTCATGGATCGTCGACGAATTGAGGGAACATACTGTATATGTACTACGTACCAGTAGACCTGCAGAAGAACGGAATGGTGGTGTGCCACTAGGTCTGCGTGTACGAAGCCTTATTGCTTTGAATGGCTCATTTTCCTATTGTCCTCTCTTCTCTCAAAATGGATCTGAAACTTTTTGTGACAGTCCAGAAAGACAACTAGGAGAGAGAGAGAAAGAGAGAGAGAGTGTGTGTGTGGAAAAGCATGAGCTGGCTTTGTCAGTTGTTCGAGCCCCTTTGCTACCTAGTTGTGTATGAAGTTTTCTAAAACTGGATCTTCTGTATTAAGAAATATGCCTTGACATAGTTTATCAAGCGGAGCGAAACAATGCAATCAGGGACTAAAACAATAACGTCATTAATTCTGCTTCAAGACGTATGGGTTGGCACTTTTTTCCTTTTGGGTTTTTGCTCTCTCACTGAACATAAATCAAGTCAAACGAGGAAAGATTTAGTGTATGGAAGTCGGGGAAAAAAGATCCAGCATCCTGAGTTGTTGTGCTTGCAACCGAGCAATAACTGGACTAAATCACATGATTTCAAGATCAATCGCCAACCTCTGGAAGGCGTTGGATCTCAAGACACTTTTGAAGGCTTTAAGATTGAAGTAATAGGTCCTGAAGAATTCATTCCGAGCATTCTTCGAGTCCAACTCGTTTGATGAGCGCTCGAAGAATTTCCCCACAAGACATTAGCGATACATTCTCCGAAGATGACATGGATGAAGAAAAAGAGCCAACCACATTTTTGTCGATCTCCCTAAAAGAACTGAGAAAGAACATTTCTGGAACTAATCGTGAACTTTGGAAAGAGCTATGAGACGGATAGTCGGATTACGATCATGATCAAAGCCAAGTTAGCTAATATTTCCCTCGACATCTTGCTCTTTATTGCCGACACAAGTATGCACCAGTACTCATGTTTTTTTTTATTACCAACTTTTGATGGATATGAGGTCCAATCTCATTGTCTTGCCTCCAAAGCAGAAGAAGAGCAAGAAGAAGAAGAAAGATGGTGATTGGATTGACGATTGTGGTAAAGTGTTATTATCCCTTGGTCGGGATTCTCTCTCGTTTCAATTGTTATGTGTTCACCGAATGTATGCCTAATACGACGTATGTACATACATATGCGTTGGTAACTGAGTTCGAGTCGAGCTCAAATGGCTTCTTCACATTCCCGACGGAGTCAGATGAGGACTACGGTAGAAGGCAAAGAATAAGAGGACGATTCAAAGGGAAACAATGTCCATTGTTTCGGAAATGAGAGAGTTATTGTCCTGTCCCATCAATAATCGTGTCTTGCTTGCTCACTGGGAACCCAAATCTTGAAAAGCCCGAGACAATATCTGACGGACTGCCCCTGGATCGAGAAGAATGGTTGAGGTATGTCTAAAGACCTCTTTCTAAATGCTACTACCGTTACTACTACAACAACTAATAATAGTAATAATTACTTCTATTCGTACTATTTTGGCAAAGAGCAACTAATGAATTGTTCATCTTAGACTCTAATTGTTGTGAAGGAAAGGCACGGAATGGCCCTAATCCGATCTCTTTTTTCTTTATCCCTATCTCTCTTATCTCGCGCTTTGAGATGTAATACTACGTCTTTGGGTATGAATGATGCACGTTTGAGGTTGAAGATTATCCCGAGAGATTCCCAGAAGGCATTCTTCGTCTTATCGTCATCGGGTTTCAAAGGGAATGAAATTAATCTCTCGAATATCTTCTAAGAACGCAACGAGGAACGCCAACAACAAGAACGCTACCATCTTTTCAAAGTCCATGAATCGTTTTTTTACACTTGATCAGAAGATCTTGTCTCTGAGGTTTGAAGGGGCATTCTACAAGAGCCAATTAGATTCACTTTCGCTAGAATGTCAGGCTTCTTTTAGCAGTTTTAAAAGACTGCCCAGTTGGTGTTGTTATTGTTGGCGTTGTTGCTGCTGTTGTTGTTCTTGAGACTTGCAGTTTTTCTCCTTGGTACCAAGTTGTAAAAAGTCCATTTAAAGCCAGCAATATCCAGCCTGCTGCCAGTTCAAAGCAATTTTAAGTACACATAAAAAAAAGCTTCGGAGACCCCAATCTGGCCGGCAATCCCATCCTCCTTCCAAGACTTTGAATGCCATTGCCATTAATTGAATTTATGGCCAGAGATAACAATGCTGTCATCTTTTCCTTTTATTTTTTTCAATCCGACCAAGACACTCCATGGCACACCACTCCAAACCAAATTGGGAAGATTGGCTTCCTACTATCCGCCTTTGTTGGAGCTGACTTATTCCTAAAACGTGTTTTTCAATTGAGTGCTAATTGATATTTTGATACTTTATTCACAGTCAACGTGCACAAGGGTAGCACGTAATGTTGACACATTCACAGATAGGGGCGGAGGGCCGATCAAAACTCCATTGGAGAGATTGAACGAGTAATTGACCAAAATCGGTTTATTGCATGCTCAATTGGCTCAGCCGATATTCTAATCCAAACCGAATTGTTATGAGACTGACGAGTTGAAATCCGACAGAATTGTGCTAGAAACGGCTCACACGGTTTTTGAATCATCAAACTTTGAACACCAAGCGAAATCAGGGTGGTTTCAAGCATTTCATGTTATCTTTCCAATTCAAATCCCACTAAATGATCACGCACGATATCAGACTGGACCCCCTTGAACCTACGTATTCCCATTAACAAAAAGGCAAAGATAATTCATTTCGACTGATGGGAAAAGAAAATACGCAATCTGAATTAATCGCTAGTACTTTACACCTCATTCGTTTTGAACGAGACGAAGAAACATTTGCACAAAAAGATACCGGAGGTAGAATTATCTAAAGAAACGCAACCTCGTCTTCTCGGGTCGTAAAATTACTTTGGTTGCAATCAAGGTATATATGGAGAAACAGGTAGCAATGCATTCGGAAGCTTTGTCTAGCCACTTCGGTACTTTGGACAGTTGTTATAATAGTAAAATGGATGCCAGAAGATGGTGGGTTTGCCTTATCCTTTTTTCATAAAGTAAGGTAATCAAGGTTTTTTTTTCACTTCGTGGTTTCGGAATTTTTAAACATTTTTTTATGATATGTCTGTATCTGTTTATGACGAACGCTCTTTTTCCTGTCCGGTAATTGGCTGGAAATAGTCTGCCAATCTGTCAAAGACTTTAAAGTGGAACCAAACCACCAAGTTTCACTCTCAAGTGCCAACTGATGCGCACTATTCATTGACAACTTGATATTGGGTTGGAATTGGAACGAAACTATCTTTGAATACCGCAAAACATCCAAAATAGCTTATTTTCTTTCAATCCTCAAAAGTAAGCTAGCTTCAGCAAAAAAAGTGGTTCAGATAAGTTCCAAGACATTCTACAATTTGGTTTCCATCATTTGTGAAATGACTTGACCGAGACTGTTGGTTTTGGAATGTGGTGGAGTTCTTTCGGTTACAAATTTGACAGCCCTCAAAGTTAGAGCTGCAGCTGGAGATACAATCCAGATATCAATTTCAAATATTGACGTCTCCAGACATGTGGCATTTTCGGGAAGTTCCCTCAATTCAAATTTCTCATGATTCGCTCACTGGCTTCCCATCTTCCATAATTTAAAAGTGATCAAAACCATTTTCCATCGATACATAAAATCATCCATGCCCTTCAATCTGCGTATCAGCTTCAAGTGAAAAATCAATCAACCTCTTATTGAGGCCTTGTTGTGTTTGAGATCATCGCTCCAGACTCGACTCTCAAACCAAAGCAACTAATCTAGCCCTGACTGTTCGATCTATGCTCTCGTTCTCCTTGATTGAATATTCAAATTGGCATTAAATTGCCCGGTTATCCAATTGAATAATGCAATCCACGGATGAGATTCTTTTTGGCAAGGCTCCCAAATCTTTGGGATCTTTTTCATTAAAGACATATACGCATACAAAACCATGGATGAGCAAAGGCATTGATTTGAGCCAAAAGAGCTTCTCGCTATTTTATTATGCCAACATCGATCGATTTGAGGGAGGTTGAGGATGGATTTTGAATTTTGATGAGTGACCTTTTTGTTCCGCTGAATACAACGGAGATTCACAATATGCAAATATTGCCTCCTCAAGACGGCCAACAACGATCATGATCATGATAATAACGATGACAAGTCATTTCCTACAAATTTTGATCCATTGTCGTGATCAGCCCAATGAGTTTTGACTCCACAGGCTCAGGCTTCCAATCATGCGATACAAAGACACTTAGATCAACTTTGTGTGTCGTATAAACCAAAGGTGTTTGGTTCCAAAAACATACCATCCCTTTTTCCAGAGTGACCAGACCTCGATCACTTTGAAGATTCGTCATTGGAAAGAGGATGAAAAGAGACTTCTAGACTTGGGAGTACTTAAGTCCTCATCAATTGCTGCTATCTTGTTATGGGATTCAATCATCCAGGGTACAAGAGAGAAAGAGAGACAGAGACGGAACGAGAGTAGCAGTTAGAGTAGTACTTAGTGGAACCGCCCATCACCCTCATCTCTAGAGTCTTGTCAATTAGATGAAGAAGCAACATCTCAGGTTCTCTGGGTTCGTGGCTCTCCTGTCAAGTCGACAAGTATCGGGCTATCTTCATCTTGAGCTCTCGAGAGACACATCCACAGATAAGAGTACAAAGTGTGGTGGTGGCGGTGGTGGTGGTGGTGATGGTGCCCACTACCCAATGAATGTTCTTACCCTTCAAACGAGTACTGATGTCGGATCGCTTCCTTTCAATTACAATCAAACGAAAGACTCTTTGAATGCTCGGAAAGACCATGGTTTAGGAAGAGTCTGAGCAATGTTAAAATGCTTCAATTCCAATTGTTGCTTAGTCCAAATCCAAAATGGAATTTAATGTAAAAGTAGCAAACAAAGAATGTCAATCTGACTCGGATTGTTATGAGGGGGAATTCATTATTTGTTGATGGATCCTACCGTTTGGCTATTGAATGATTGTAAAAGCAGGCTAAACCCCTAACGAGTTAGATTAGGTTGCATTCATTTACTCAAGCACCACGGTGGAAGCTTCAGGTAAACAAGCTAATGCTAATCTCTGAGTTGATTATACAGTATATGTACATGGTCCTGCTACCTCTGTTGATATCATCCATGCCAAGCAAAGCTACTTAGCCCTGAAGAAATCCATTTTTTCAAGCCTTGACTCAACTGTTGATCTCATTTTGTGACTAACGAGGGAAATTGTGCAACTACAAAAACTTTGTTAGATCAGAGCCAGACTTCAATGAGCCCGAAATCAGACAGTGAATAGGGTGCAAAGATCAAAGTAACTAAGTGGATCAAATTGAAAATTGTTATTACTCTATTGCTGCTTATGTTTGCCCTTGTGAGGGTGCCATACATTGGTAATATGTTGATAAAATGATCTACATTCATATTAGAAATATCTGGAACATGATGACTTAGACAAATTATCCTTGATTTTATTTATTTCTTTTTTTTATCATACCTTATGTACGTCAACACACATGCCACGTTCAGTTTTCTTAGCTTTAAAAAAGATTAAATCGATCATTGTCAGCGATATTATGGATGTCGAAGATGGAAAACTAATGCGCTCCTTGTTCTCAAAATACTGACTAATCCCACTTGCAATCACAGTTCAACATTAACCGAGCAGTAAATGGAGCAAGTGAGTCAATGCCCTTTGCGATAAGTGCATAATGAGGTTATTATCATCAACCACAGACTTGGCACTCCACATCATTCCAACCAAGACAATGCGGCTTTTGATTGTGCCTGAATTGACAGTCAGGTACTAATGGGAATTTGCCAAGAGTCCAAAGAATGTGTGATCCATTCCAGAAAGCCCTTCAAATATTAGGAATCGACCAAAAAACGGATATCGATCAAGACAGGAAATTGTGGAAGAAGTACGCCTCCATCATAAAAGTGTTCAGCAATTTCCGGCAAAACACAAGTTTACCGGCCATGAAATAACAGCAAACCATAATTGCATAGTGCTCTCTTCGTTTATAAATAGTAGAGCTTAAAAATGTGAGTTTCAATGAGACTGCTGTAGATTTGGCTCTCATGGCATAATTGACATTGATCGAGCTCGTTCTTTCTGAACGGCATGTTCCTCTTTTTTAAAGGCCCAATTGTTCACCTTTAGCATATGCTAAAAGCCGTTTTTCTCGCTTGGACATTCTCAACGAGTACAATGGATTGGCTTAGTTCTTAGAAGATTCGGTAAAGATGGATCCTCGAGTCAGTTTTTTTCCTCGGAAACCTTTTATACCTAGATTAGATATAGCTGGTGTACTCCTCCGTCCTGCCAAGTGAATGGAGATAGTGGTCTAGGATCGAGAGCTGAAAGCCAAAAGACAAGTGGTGGCAAGGAAGAACGAGACGAAGAAGGGCATTCAATTGAGCTGTCAGGCATCGACATTTTCGAAAGATCAATCTGTTCGAAAGGGAAATGGGGTGATGAGCCCCTCTTTCTTTCCCAGTTTTCAATCTCAGCCACAAAATCTGGCCCGGGATCAGGGCCACCCCGGCCATCAAACCAGCCAATCGCAGCCAGCAAGCCAGCAAGCAAGGTCTTTAACCCTAAACATAATCGTCGCTCTATCTTGATCTGGCAATTCCCGCTTTCCGCCACGTTATCCTGGATGATTGGATGGATGATCGTGGTAGTGGCTTCACGGATCAAAGCTTGATGAAAATTTGATCCCGACAACCCTGGAGATGACTTTTCATCCTGATGGCTACGTACTGCATGTTCGATAGCTTTTACCTCTTTTGCATTAGGAAAGTGCATTTGGGTGTAAGTAATGCATCAAATAAGCGACGTCCTCTAAAAGTCCAACGGTGAAAAGGCAACCCACCTACTACTATACCCTAAAAAGACCTCATGAAAACGAGGGAAGGGGGAAGTTCGGCCTCCCCCTTTGTTCAGCATGTCTGGACAATCTTGATTCTACTAGCAGCACTAGCTGATCCTTTCAAACAGACACTGAAGAGCCGACTCACACCTAGGGCACATATTCTACGTAAATGCAATAAGCAAAGTTACATCTATAGCGTACGACAAATGCTCTTTGGAAACACTTGAATACTTCAGACAGACTTTTACAATTTTGTTGAAGGCTTAATTTCGAACAGAGGCTCGCTGTGTACTTTTATGTACATGTTTATTACGCACATTTGGTCCATGTTAAGAGAGTGAAATAATGTTTCATAATAGCTTTTAAGGTCAGTGTCGCAGATCAATTGTCAGACCACAAAATGAGGGCTTTTCCCACTCCATATGACTACGTCCACACGTGCGCAAAATACTGGACGAGTCTTGTGAGTTGCCAAGCAAATATTCCATACCGATCGTTGAACAATGAGGACTTCCAATCCCGAGTCAATTAACCTCTTTCTTAATTCGAGAAAGGTCATTGGTAAAAAAAGGAAGGTGAAGCTCATCTGCTCCTCACGTGACACCATTGCTCTCTGAGACTTGATTAGCGAACAGAATTGATTCCTTGATTGCGAAGATTCGATCATCCTGGCGTGTCTTTGCCCTAGATTCGTCAGCACGATGGATGGATTGGTGAAACCAATCAGTCCAATCGTCACATTAAGCCAGAATACCAATGGGGAAGATCGAATTGGGAGTCCTTGCATACACATGTTGAATTCAGATTCAAGGACTTCAAATACATGACAAGTAAAAGATTAGCAGCTTTTGTCCTATGGGATGCAGGGCAATGATTGAAACTGAACGTAAATCTATAAGAAACTATTTCAAGAAGGTAGGGACATTGTGTTGGCCTAATCTTGAAATAAGGCCGTAGAAATAACCTTTTCTCTTGCATACATGTAGGTATCTAAATCATCGTTAGGCCTCGTTGTCAAGTGTGTGTTTTTTCATCCTTTAATTCTGGTTGAACACAGGTTTTTCGGTCTGAAACATTTTTCGTTGTAATCAAATGAATAATATTCATAAGAGGGCATTTTCATTTTCCAAGTTTAGAGCAGCATGACAGTAAATCAGAATGGTTAACTAGTTTCAATGCAAAGAGTCATGTTCTGATGATTACCTAGATTCATGTACTTTTCATTGATTTTACGTTATGATTATTCGTTGACTTCCGATCTACAGTAAAATGCACCTGGGAAAAATTAGCCATTCTTCTGACATTTCTCCCGTCTAATTTGCACTTGTGAGAAGGAAACTGTAAGGAATATATGTTTGATAACACTTTTGGCTTGACTAAGAAGACGGGAATGTGGCCATAATTGCTACCAATACTAATTTCTCTGAGGTGCTTTGATATATTTTCTTCCTCAAGTTCATTTCCCGAGGATGAAAAAGGGTCACAGGAAGGGAATACTAAGAGAGAAATTGTGCTCGTTAGCATCGTCTCATTGGCTGCTTTGTTAACGCCTCAATTTTTCAGTCTCCTTTACAGCAAAGGGTGCATCTGTTCCCGTCATATCTTTTCAAGCATTTACTCCCTCAATTTAAAATTTGCTTCAAAAAGAAAAGATGGCAATTTCAGCCCGCTTCTCAAAAATGCTCTTGTGACGTTCAAGCCAATCCATTAAATTTGCCTTTTTATGACCGGCGTGATCAAGCACAAATTTTACAATTTCAAAACTTCGAGCTCGCAAAATTTGTAATTGAACCTTCCAATTACTCGCGTATTTCCCTGCACGCGGCCATATTAGTTAATCGATAGGTTTTGTTGCCGGGTCCGGGAAATTGCTTTTTTGAGGTGGTGGGGGAAAACTAATCTTTTAGCGACAAAACCTGAAAGCCATCGTTTATGTGGACGCGTTTTTCCAACCCATCAAGTACGTAAACCCCTGCGGTGACTGCTGGATTTGAAGTATGTAGTAGATGGCCGACCGTTGAAGAATGACGATCAAACTCATATCATCAGGGCTCTTGATTGATTCTTCGTCTCCTTCTCATGACGTTCGAGTTCAGTTGCCAATCAAATTTTCCAATTTCCTGGCGGAAAATATCACGTAAGCGTTCCCCCCCTTAACTTGACAGAACGCTTGGACTTTTTCCCTTTTTTTCTTGGCAATAGAGATGAACCGAAGGCATTGGTTTCAGTTTCGGTTTCGGTTATGTCGACCAACCCTGAAAGCAGGCACTGACTTCTAAAGATGTGGACTGCGAACTGAAGCAAAACTGGCTTATCTCCTAAACCGTTCGCTTTATTCCAAATAAGCAATTCATACGGTCACAAGATCTGGTTGAATAGATGAACTTAGCCAAATTTGAGCCCACTAACATGCTTAAGGAACTCAGGAGATATGGTCAAAGTTATGTAGTAAACACGAGATAAAATCAGAATTTTCGGCCCGCTCTTGGTCAGAGACATAAGCTTTTGATAACATAACTTTGAAACGAACCACTTAAGAAGTGAATAGTATTAATATGACCTGTCTTTAATTGACGAGATCTACGTTTCTTATTTTTTTAATTTAATTCAAAAAGTGGCTCAGTGTTGTTATGGCCAAGAACAGGTCGATTTGGCGGGAAGCTCGTACACGGTCCATATTTGCCATATTTATAGAAATTGAGAAGCATGCAAGCACTACCAAGAGCAAAGTTTTGAATACAGTTTTATGGCAGTCTATATTCAGGTGCTGGCATTTCTCACACCCTTAATATGACATATTTAATTGGCTATTCTTTCGGTTTCGGTTTTTGGTCCAACACTACTAGAGAAGAATAAGACCAACGGATGATTCGAAAATGGGGGCGCGGTTTTCGTGGTGAGACGAAGGTGAAGTGCAAGCAAAGGGCAGATTACTCACTTCCATTGTTGACCTTTGTTGTGTCAAGGCTTCACTTGGGTAAGGATCCTTTGGATATTGTTTGTGTGAAGTGTCGGTTAGGCATGGCTTCCTGGGAAAGGTTGGCTCGAACGATTGGCTTGAACGATTGCCAACCTGATTAGAGACCTGAGACACTTTGGTTCCACGATCAGAGATTTGCTCGAATAATCTCTTTCCGAGAAAAACTTAGCATTGATTTCAGCTAAAGATTGTCTGAGAACTGAAAAGTCATCGACAATGCTGTGTAGTGTATGTACTACGTATTACGTTCATGTGCATTATTTAGTTGCTCGGGCATTGCGACCCAAAGGCTGGAGGGAACTCCGCTTGATTGGTAGGGTTGATTCGTGGGTAAACGATTCAATGACCTTTAATTAACCATTTCCATTGAATTCGAGGAGCTTCAATCAAGTCCTTGAATTGATTCATTTTCGCTCAAATACTCGAATACAAGCGCACACACACACATACACATACTACAGTCGTGCATGATTCTATTGAGAAAAGTCACAACTGTTGTTACTCTAGCAGCACCTTCAATTCAATCAAAGACTTCCAGATTTGTTGACTAATGGCGGGTGCGGACTGCTTGGCTAGCTTGCTTGCTAGCTGTCCGTGATCACCAGCTCTTTAATCAAGCATTGGGTTTGAAGCTTCATTTCAAATGTTGGGAGCCACTAATGTGTATTGTCCTGGCCATCGAGCTGAACATCACGTTTTTTGGCAAGCCACAATGAAATTTAACTGATTGAATGATTTGCAAATCCTCATTGTCTGTGCAATGTGCAGGATCCAGGAGAGGAGAGGGAAGCGGATGAATCCCAACCAACAACCATCAACCAACGACCAACGCGTCGCTCGTGATTGTTGTCTCCCTCTTTGGGCGTCTCGACAAAGGAGATGGATATTCCAAGGCATTCAACACGAGGAGATGTTAATTATAAGATGCGAACATCAAGCTGGGAGAAGGCGTTGTTCGTGGCATGAATGGCGTTGTTGGATTTTTTTTACGAAATTAATCGAGCCTACCCGATTCGTTGGTTGAGTCAGAGTACCACAGCATGGTATCTCGGACCAATATATCTAAAAGGTCTAAGTGGTGAGGTTGAAAGACACTCTTTAACTGTTCAAGGGGTTTGAGTTCATGCCTCGATCCCGAAGAGATATCAAGGTTTCTTATCCGCCGTGGGTTCGAAAAAAAGGACGATTTGAATGCGTAAAGGCTCCAATTACAAAAAGAATTCCACTTACTAACTCCTATCTCCCATGGGCTTAAAATACCGCTGGTGGTGTATTGTGCAAGTTGTTCAAATGGCATCGCATTACTACATTCAGTCGTCTAAAGGATGCCAAATAAAATAGGATAGTCTTTCCATGAAGAAGGTTATCAATCATTCCAATACTTCCCGTTGGATTAGTAGTTGAGCAATAAGGTCACATATAATCTTGGTTCCTGTCTTCTCTGAAATGTTACTATATTTGAGATTCGTCCGAACGAACAAACCCTCCCCCTTCTAAAGCATTTCGTGACACTTGGTATTTGTGTTATAAATGCTCCAGGGAAGGATGACGGATCCAGCGACATACAAGTGCCATTAATTGCGACTCAATTAACAAATTTTACTGCCTTTTCAACCATTCTAAAGAGATCAGCTCGGCGTGCTAATTGAGAGCAACATTTTCTCAGCCAAATGCTCCTGCTCTAGTACCATCTACCCTCTATCTACCATGTACGTACTTACTACTGACTACTCGCTCATGGTAACTATGAAAAAGTCGTCCTCATCGTCACCACCACCATCTTCATCATCATGCTGACTGGAACTCGTCGTCGTCTTCTTCCACACTGTTCTTGTCGTCTCTCTCATCATCATCATCATCGTCATCATCGCTAGCCAAAGTTCTAAAATGTGTAATTGCTCTAGTACAATGAGCCCAGGCTGGGTAATTACCTCTTTTTTTGCTAATACAACCGCCACCATCACCTCGACAGGAGTTCTTAATTACCACGCTATTTTCTACCAAAGTTCAACCATACATAAGAGCATATGTATAAATGGCATAAAAATGCAGCATGTCCGTCTCAGAGGTTATGTCCAGAATACGAAAGGTAATGTCTTTCGCATTTGAAGGTCCATGGATCCAATTGTTGGTGGGTGAGTGAGTGAGAGGTACCTTTTGGCAAGACACGCGAATGAATGGAATGCCCATAGTGAAGAAATCAAAGCCTCTGGACACGAAGCAGTGGTGTGCGAAAAATGCCATTTCCCTGGAAAACATGCTTCAAGAACAAGCATGATTGACTCGTTTTGGTGA
>NC_081446.1:11417468-11433613 GCF_007210705.1 Tigriopus californicus
GAAAAATGCCATTTCCCTGGAAAACATGCTTCAAGAACAAGCATGATTGACTCGTTTTGGTTGGCCAATTGGCCAACCATGCTGGCCACGCACGGCTTACTCATGCCCTCTGATTGAACGGAGCCCATCCAATGGTCGTTGAAGTTTCAAAGCGATTATCTTACAACAGTTTTCATTAAGATATCTAATGGGCTCAATTGAGCCGAGCCAAAGAGAGCGTAATGAATTGGGTATCCATTTAAGAGGCATAGGGGTGAGCTTTTCTCGAGACCAAATGATGTCAGGGTGCTGCCTGCAGGGAAACTCTGGACAAATGACGTTTTAATCGCTGGATGTCGCTTTTTTATGACGACATTTATTTTATTATCATCATACGTTCATACTCAAGGTGAGACGCACCGTTTAGTGTAAGTCAAGTATGAAACAGATGAGCTCCAATGTATCATCCTTTCTCGTGTTCTATTTATCCCAATCTGTTTTGCTGCTCACCATGATGAATGAATTCAAAGCGAGACTGATGGCGACTTATTTGATGGTCCTTCTCCATGCCAAACCCATTGCCTTCAACACTAGTTGACGCGGAAAAACGTCCTTTTCCATTTCAGTCTTGTTCATGGCGTTGATTCGAGCCAAATTGTCGTTAAATTTTGCCATCTCCCTCCCTCCATTGAAAAGCTTATTTCATACTGCCAAAAGTTGTGCACCAAAGAGGTCGCTTCTCCTTCAAAAAAAATGCTTGCAAAAACATAATAGGGCAATTTCCGCTTTAGTTGACGACGACGTTCACGAATGAGAAAAAAGAGGAGGCGAAAGGAGAAAAAAATGGTCGCTTTTCTTGGCTCAATTTAATATGAGAGCCAGATTTTTCCTAGAATGGCTGAACCTGCGGATGGCATTGATCCAATCGAGAGGAAAGACAAGAGGGATCTGATTGGAGAATTGGTTGCCAATATCTCTCTAAATATTGGAAGGAAAACACACTGGAAGCCTCTCCACGGAGACGGAGATGATGAATGTTTTTTTGATTCAAGTTCTGATGAAGGGCAATTTTGAGCAAAAAAAGGCGAAACGCAGAGCGAAAAAGTCAGATAGGATCCCGCCATATTTGCAAGAATCGCATTCAAGACAGACGGCGTTTTTTCTGTCTTTCTAGAATTATCATCATTCACAACCAATCGTTGGTTGGTTGGTTGGTTGGTCTGTCGGTCGGTCGGTGGGTTGCATGTTCAATTCTCATTTGAAATGGTGGATTTTTGCTTCCTCTCGTTCTCGGGGTTTGGTTCGATTTACAGAGCAGACATGCAACTCGGACGACCAAGTCAATAACTATAATAATAATAACAAAGTGATCGACTTTTCTCCCACTAAAACCAATGATGACCAAGGAAAACGAGACCGCAAACAAGTGAGTCATTTTTTTCCTCCTTCTTCTCGGTATTTTCACGCTTGACCAGAAAAGGAGTGTTTGGTGGGTCTTTTGGTGATAAATTTCACTGCAAATGGCCACTCAGTAGACTCAGTGGAGATTCGACACGCCCACACTCGATAGCAAATGCCATCTGATAAACAGTTGTTCTGCACAATCAATTCGAGTCAATTAAAGAAACGTCCTCAGCCACCAAACAAGCTCAATTAGAGTCGGCCCATTTTTGCCCGCTGTTCCCCCCTTATGAATGTCCCAATGGAAACCGATTATTAGTGCCCGATAAACGGAGCCGATTTGGCCAGAGGCCCTGGCCAAATTTGGCATTGGCAAATCTGGTCAATAACGAGAAGACGTTTCTGGCTCATTCCGAATCCTTTGAATCCATCTCTGATTGAAGCGGACATTCAGTCACATTTTACGACCACTCAAATTGACGACGCATGCAACTTGAAACCAATCAAGCTCAAATTCAATGTTCCAATCTCTTCCAAGAGAGAAGAGAGACGCACTCACGTCACCAATATACATACTCGTACTACATCTACAATGCCGCCAGATCCCTAAGCCTCCTTCTCAAAGCCATCATCTCGAGTCAATAACGTGGAGATAACACCATCTCGCTTTTGACAATGGTCGTTTGGTCTGGGCCATGGTCGATGGTTGGTGGCTTCATTGTGGTTGTCAAAGTGCCTCTTGTGACGAAATGGAGATAATCTCCTTCCCCTTTTGAAATTGGGTTTGAATTATGGCCCAGCGATTTGCTCAATCAGGGATATCTTTTTCAAACGGCAAAAACCAGCCCAACCACCAACCATCAACCTTGGCCATTGACAACTCTAATTCCCTTTTCAAGCGCACGTTCAAGCTCCGTTCAAAGGGATCCCGAAGGAGATCAATGCCGAATCAGAAATTAGTGGTTTTCATCCGTTCAACCGTCTGAGCACACTCGTAATGAGTCCATTGTTTCTTTCATTCAATGCCAGAGACTCTTTTTCTGGGCGACGGTTTTCAAGAAAAGATCGTTTCCTGCCTTATTTTCAAAAGGTGCATTTAAATTCAAGCCTCGCCCTGGATTCGAAATATGGTTGAAGTTCAATTATGACGTCTCGTTCTGCGATTGGTTGGTGGTTATTACTGGTCATAAAACGAACAAAGTAATAGTGCCGGTGACAAATGCTCTTCAAAGAGTTCATTCCATTGGCAAACCCACGCACATAAGCTAAATTTGAAATTACGTCGATATTGAGCAACCAACAATGGCTTTAATGGAACAATATTCATGCTGGAATAGAATAGAAAATGCACATTTGGGAGCTGCTCGCATGTTTATTCAATTGGAGTCCGTCTTTTTTTTGTGGTTTAGCCAATGGTTTGACATGAGTGATTTATTCTCCTCAACGATGGTTTGCCAATCGTTGGAGCCTAATCCAGAGATCCTGGCCAAGATGGTGTGAGGGAGCCCAACTAATCATGAGCAACGACATGTGTGCAGCCAACCTATAAATATGAGCAATTTGGTGGTTGAATACTTGATTACAATTCCAGTTCTCATAATTCGAACAGCGCTGTGTTTACCGCGCAGTTCGTTGGTTCGTTCGTGATAGTGTGGCTGGTGCGTGGTGAATACAAATGATCTTTAATGACTCCAAGAAGGTGGCAATTCCCACTGAAACCGGTCAAAAACATATCAGGTGTCATCTGCTGAACGAAATGGCCTCTCAACATCCATGTTTCAAAGTCATCGAAAGGATTGGATTCCTGGGCCATGCGTCGTTGGTTCATACTGGATGGTCATCGGAACCGAAGTTTTTTTTGAGCCCACAAATCTGTGTGTGCCAACATGAACTTGGCTGTGTGGGAATGGAAAAATGCCTCCTTGAATGTGCATGCATCTCATACCGACTCATATGTGGCGTTGGAGAACAGCTGGATATCGAGTCTTCCATGGCTTCGGGTTTACTTGGAATATTTGATCATCGCCTGTCCAATTATGGAAGCGAGGGAATGGAGCTCGTCAGAATCTTAATTAAATGGAGTTCACGGCATTCTTGTCTTTTCATTTTCTCGTTATTAGGTCTTCACGATCTGCTGGCAAACAATCTAGTATGTCTTTCTTCAAGCGGATTGAATGTCCAATCATGACAGATGGCATTCTTGTCGTCCATACGAAGAGCGAAGAATACAGGTTGTTAGAGTTAATCCTCGGAATCCGGTTTATCTCCTTAAGCACCAAGAAATTCTTTTAAAAGCTTGCCTTCTTCGTGGGATTATAATGGGTAATGTGGTGGGGAAGGATTCGAGTGGTGATGTCCTTTTTTTCCACGACGATTTGCCTCCAGTTGCCTTGAAACAGTTTTTCTTCAAGCTAGAAGGTCTTCCTAATCTGAAACTGGATAGATGAATGGATGGATGGATGGATGGATGAACGGAGATCTCTTTTTCAAAGCCAATTAAAAGCTAGATAGAGGAAGACAATTACGATTTTTAAAAGGAGGTAGAACGAAACAGAGAGTTAGCGCGCGAGAGGGAAGAGAGACAGAGAGAGAGAGAGGAAAAAAATGATATTTCTTTTTAGATGGCTTGATACGAATTTAATTGGAGTCGAAGCTGAACAGCAACACATCGTCGAGCAGACTTCGATTTGATTTGATTCCAAAACTACTCCTGGCTCCGTGATCCCTGTTCAGCACCTCAAAGCCAATACCAACCAAACCTTGGTTGGCTTTGGTGGGAGCCAAAATGCAGGATGATGATTGTGGCCATAAACCTGGTTGAGTTATAATAAAGTATTGCCACGCCAAATCACGTAATAACGAGGGCTTGAAATTGCCCTCCGCAACTCCTCTGATCGCAGATATCGCGATCCTCGCTGAAGAGCAATGTCCCTCTTCTTCAGAGGGTTGGACGAGGAATTGAAACCAACAAGTCTCAATCTAGAGATCCGGGAGCTCGTTGTGGCCAGACTGTGATAGCTTGGCTCACCAACAGGATGTCATCGGTCTTGGAAAGGGAATGAGTTTCAGGTAATTATGGATCGTTAAGGCAAATAAATAATCGTATTATCGCTTTAAATGCATTAATCTGTGTAGGTTTTTGACAAGGAAAAAAAAAGCCATCGACCAAGATCTAGATTCAAGGTGTGTTGGCTTCGAGGAACGGGGATTGCAAGTGCTTTTCTCTTCCTTGTCGGTGGTTCTTGGTAAGAATAATCATAGAGCATTGCAATGTGATATACTAGTGTAATATGTAGAAGGCAGGTAGGACTAGGAGCGCACACATTCGTTACAGTGGGAATGGCGTTCGCAGCAGATGAAAAGCCCGTGCAATGGAAATGAACAACCACTTTTCATTGGGCGTGACACGAAATTCGTAATGAATGGGCCGTGGCTAATTGATGAATGATCATTGATGCATTTAAAGGCGACTTTTTACTTGCCCATATTTTGGATTGCTTCACAAGTTTTGAAGTCTCCTCCTGAGTCACTTTACTACCTTTACTATGGATCTATAAACTAACGAGGGCACTGACAAATAATTTTAGTTTTCAAACATTGGTCTCATTAGTGATCGAATGTTCAAGAGTGACACCTAAAGATCAAGTGATAATTCGACAGACAATTAGGCCTCCAGTTATGGAAAAGACAAAGAACATGTCAAAGACAACTTCCAGCTTCCCAATTCCAATCCCAAGGTTAATGACGATCTTTATTCAACAAAAAGAATGCTGATCCTCATGAATGATTGTAACGCATTATTATGGAAGTTAAAAAACACTTCATACTCTTTCTTAGGATGTTGATGTAATGAAGTTTTCCTGCTCATAAAGTCGCTGATAGTAATCTGGGAATGAAGGTTGAGAGATTCATTGATGAACCCATGAATGATGATGTTGATGGTGGCGCAAAAAAAGTCCGTTTTCTAGCAATTGGCTAAGAAAATGATTGATGAAATAAATGGCAGCAAAGGGAGACCAGCATTGTAAACAAAGTCATGTTTTGTAGATCAACAGAAGTGTACCGTCATTTGAGTGACACTTTTATGGAGTTTAGCATAAGCCACTTTTGCAATTGTAAATGTGCCAGTTGCAATTAAAAATACAACTCCATTTTCATATTTGTACAAACACAACTCGCCATTTGTCTTTTACGTTACTTTGGCACGCAAATGAGTGATCGAAACAGATTTAGCCCCCAATCAAGTACTTAAAAAAGGAGTAAAAAAACTGCTTACAAGTAAATGCACTCGTTCTCCAAATCCCTCACTCTAAATCTTCCTAAAAAGTATTATTACCGGGACCAAATAATTAAAGTACAATATACACCCTAATTACGTAGTCCTTTTGCGATTTGGATACTAGTAAGTACGCTACTATTACCTAGAGTGCTCTCTTCTTCCATAAAACACATCAATATGAGCTTGATTGACAAGCTCGTTACCATCCAGTTGCTGTTCTTTATTTCTTGCTCCAGACTTGCAAAGATGAATGTGTCTTGGCAAATATGTGGAAGTTATGCTATCCTTCTTGCTGGGGAATCTGAAGTGTAATATCTTCGGACCCTGTTCGTCCTCAAACGAAATGCGAAAAGTGACCATTTCTGCCAGATTTTTTGAAATATGTACATAACTTATCTTGCTTCCCTCGGCCAACTTTGGCATATGTCAGAGCCAAATCAGGTCCAACTTTTTCCCGCACCCTTCTTTTCCCATAACCGATGATATGGCACTGGTCAAAAAAGGCCAAAAGGGTCCGTCCGAGAGAGATTGGAAATGCGAATGAAATTTATCGAATTCGTCCTCGATCAAAGGCGGAATATTTAGATTGGAAACCGGGGAGCACGAATGTTTTTTTGGTGGTCCAATCCCAAGGGTGAATAATTCGGGTGTTTTTATCAGTGAACTGACTGACTCTCTTTCTCAGTTTTTCTCTCTTCGAAGATGGCTTTCCAATTTTTTCATCCACTTTTAGGAATACGAGCTTGCCCTGAAGCCGATTAAATGCGCTCTCTCTCTCTCTCTTCCGCAAGTGCTTTTTTCTAATATTTATGATCATTCAACCGTTCGAAATGGATGTCTTGAATCTTCGGAAAGGGGTATTCGAATCGGGAAAGGAGGACGTAGTACATACTCTCTCAGGGTTTTAGCACTTTAATGTCCTTTGATGGAATTGTAAATACTGTGCATACCAAATTTATGACCATTCCCAACGCCATTCTTGACTACACAACACTACGTACTTGCAAGACCAGTGGAGACACAGAGGAGGGTCCGAAAATGCAGCATTTGAGGTGCAATAAAACGTTCGGTACTCTAATGTTCCATCCATGATTGTATCCAGATATTGGGAACGCGAGCCACACAAAGAACCCAGGATATTACTCCTACGGACATGCACACATCCACACATATGAGACCTACCTACGAGTACGTACATGGAGTATACAGAGAGTATACGGCGGATATCTAAATGCAATGGCCCATTTCTCAATGGCTGTCATGGACTCGTTTAAAATATGGAATTTCTCGAATCGACTATTCAAAATGTCGCCCGCTTTCGGCCGTATTCGGCAAAAAGTGAGGGTTTCGATTTGAAAGGGGGAGAACAGGAGGAACACGGGAATTGAAGTCGGATCCGTCCAAGATAGATAGTTGGAGGGATAGATCGTCGATCCATGTTGCCACATGGGCTTCGTCCAATATCTCGAACCAGCTTGAATCCATGGAAATGGAATTGGAATAAGAAATGGGAAATGGCCACTTCCTAGTGTTCCCTCCTCTCTTTCTGTTTGCCGCAATCTGTATGCGTGATACTAAAAACCAATTTTGTGATCCGTCGCATTTTGGGGGGGGGAGAATAATTGACAAAAAACCCTCATCGGGAGATTACTCTGGCAAGAAAGAGACTCCCAAATATTAGATTATCGATAACCGGAGGCTATTCTAAAATCCCGTCTTCCAAAAATTAGAAGCCAATTGGTTAGGGAATACAATTTTGGGTTTCTTCCAATCACGCACACGCATGTCGAATTGACGACGAATGGTGTCTTACAACAAAGGATGTGGTAGCTTATTACCGTACTAGTACTAATATTGGAACACGCAAATTGGATTCACTCCGTGACATTTTAATATGGTTCAAAAGTTTCCCCTCGTTTCGAGTGAATGAACCGAAAGAAGTGGAAAAACAAAACAAATATCTGTACCACGTACTGTAGAGCAGAGCCCAGTTTTTTAAAGCCAAGGAACGATCTAACTTATCTAGCATAGTGCTACCTGTTCTCGATCGCAGATTCATGCCTTGACTTTAAACAATTGGGCTCTGGTGTCGGAATACACACAATGCCACGAACCATTACCAGCAATCACGGTACGTCTTTATGTTGCTCTGCTTGGCAGTAATTGTTTTTCACTCTAATTCTGAGAACATGTCTACCCTGAGTCAGTTGAAGTGGGAAATTCCGGCTCCAAATTTCCAGTGAGATGAACTTGAAAACCACTTGATTGCGTTTTTGCAGGTAAACAACTGAAGTCGCCGTGGACGGAATAGATTGCCAAAAATGGCCATATCCTTTTTTTAGTTCTTGGGAAGAGGGAAGGGCAACCAATTATTGTAAGACAACAAGCTATGAAGGCTTCAATAATGGTGAGATGATGTTTCTTCTTTTCAGGAAATTCTACGTTGCACGCGATTTTAGCTATTCATTGTTCGTATCTTCAATATTGTGTAGCATCGTCCAATGTCAGATATTGGTTAAAGTCTTAAATTCCAATTCATCTCCGTTATCAAAACTTTTTGAATGCGTATGTTTGAAATACAAATTTCCCATTACTAATTTAAATTCCAACATTGTAAATGATCAATTTGCCTAATGAAAGTCGTAGATGGTTGGCTACCGAGCGTGATACGTTACTGACCATGATTCGAATTTCTGTCGCTTTGTGATTAGACGATACATAAGACAATATGTAACGAAAAGTAAAAAAAACATTCCTCATTCCCTTTGACGAGAAGTTTGAACGGACGGTTTTGTACTAAACTAAGGCCAAATGACATGAATAACTTCTGAGCGTGACATGTTAGGCTCATTTTCTAATTTCCAATGGTATACACATATCTTATCGTCTAAATATTTTATTTCTATGGAACATAATTCATCTACACGAATTCTCAAAGCACCCATCAAAAAGCATCAACATCAACATCAACCTCACTGAACGTTTTACATTATCAGAACAAGACAATCTTTTGAACAAGTCATCGTACTGATACCAAAAGGAAAAATATGAAGAGTGGCATTTCATTGCAAATGTTTCCTCCTTCCAGCAATCAGATCGCATCACCATTTGTAGAATACACTTAATCAATGGTTTTCCACAAAACGATTCGAAAGCCCTCATCTCGCTCTCTAAAATATCCATTTGAGTGAGTGAGTGAATCAATTTCACCTCACTTGGCACCTTTAGGCAATGCTGATCTGAATTCAGTTCCCAAACCACGTGCGTGGAGTCGGCAGGTTTGACGTTGGTACGTCAGAATGGTTGTCTGTGCTTTATCCCGCCTCACGAAAGCATAAATTGCCTTCAACGCGGTTGATCTTCTTCTTCTTCTTCTTCTTCTTCGTGGAGCCAAGTTTGAGAAAATGATTCCCAAAGAGGGCCATTGCCAAAGCGGTTTCTGAATGAACCTGATCAAACGGGATAGAATCCAAAGCAAGAAGCATTGTCTCGTTACAGTCTACAAGAGCATCATCCACCAACCAACTAACCACCAAAGCTCGACAAGAGAATGGTTGGAATGGTTCCATGCGCCTGAATGGAGATTCCACCACCGAGTCTACTGGTTGGTTAAATCAATCAATCGAATGTTTCAAAGATTTATCGCCGCCATTTCGCTTGCTCAGCTGCCAAATGGGCACATCCGAGCAATACATCAAGCAATTTCCATCCAAGTGCCACTCACACCCACCCACCAACCAACCAACCTACCAACCAAGCTGGAGAAGAAATCAGCCATTGTTCAAGCTTGAGCGTTTTCAAAAGGCTCGCAGTCAAAAGTCAAATTAGATCGCATTTGGCAAGTTGTTATGGTTTATGCCTGACTCTTCAATATGAATGTATAGTATGCTTTGCCACAGTCAGAACTGGAAGTGAAGGGAAAAAAACCTAAGCCTCCACTGTGCAAGTTTAATCAAAGCAGATCTGGCAAGTCATTGGCAAAGAAACCACCCACAGATTGGAAGTAGCTCATCATTAAGCAAAAAAAACCAACGAGGAACACATTCCCGACTTCCCAAGGAGATTCATAATTTCATCTAAATGCCGTGTCATGTTTCGCAGCACTTTCTCCGGTCGGATCTTGAATATCTCAAAAATCTTCATCATCGTCAGAATCGAACTCAAACATTGCCGAAAAGCTCGGAGATCTAGCTACAATTTTCAACCCGATCTCCACATTTTTAAATGAAAATGACTCATGTGATCATTTCGCATTGGCCTCTCTCAACGCAAACATCATAAGGCAATAAGCAGGTTTTTGAGCTGCTGTTGTGGTTGTTGTTGTTGTTGTTGTTGTTGTCGTCCCGGTTGGCCCGGGTTGTAAAACTCGTCGTCGTGGCCGGGGTTTTTGTAATTAACAATGGCAAAGAACAATGATGATCTGTGATTGTTCGCGTCGTTTCCATTCTCCGTCTCATTAACTGTTCATTTCCCCTTTCCCTGTGGAACCTACCTATTCAGCCTTTTGCTAGGAGAGCACGTCTGATTCATGATGATTACTGCCTAGACGTTCGTTAGGTCCGCAATCAAAGCTTATCATAGGTCATTCGCCAACTTCCAACCTCCAACTTCCCCCCGCTTCCCCTTCATTCTAGTTAACACAGGTTGGCCACAAAGAGGTGGATTAAAGTACTCGAACAGAATAAATGTAGTGGGCGTTCGATCAAAGATCGTCGTGTTTTTCCTTCAGTTTCTAACGCCTCACTGCACTCTCCTCTGCACGTACGTACAGTGCATATGGTTTGGTTATCTAATCTTGAGCTTTGACCGATGATGATTGTTGTTGTTTTCAATCGAGCGTGTGACAAAAACTAGTTTCGAGTGTTGAATGCCAAAACTGACAAGATGTTCATTTAGGCTGCAAAACTGGTCGATCCACCGGCTCTGGCTTGAAACTTGGAAGTGCAAAAATGATTGCCTTGTTCGGTCCGTGCCAAATGTCTCTTCCAGTCCATTTGAAGACGCCTTCCATAGCTTGGCTTCGTGTACTAATACTTCTGATTAATTAACACCGTGTTTTACGTCCTGAAGATTGACTAACTCTGTTTGCTCCAAATCCAAATAATAGTAAAAAAAGCAGGAAAAACGTGACGCGACTCCAATTAGCGATGATTAATCAAAACTGTGAGACAAAGACTGATATGAAACATAAACATATGCGCGAGACCATATCAAAATTGCAGCCAATCAAAGCCATGCTGGATTATTGTAATAACCTCCCCTAGTCCCTTTGGAGCCGAGTCCAATCTTCATGCAAAAGAACGGCTTTGTTTTGTAAATCCAGCCAGTTCTCATTCTCTCATTCTCGACCTCATGTCGATGCTATTGAGACGAAAACTCGTTCGTTCCATTTTCGATGTTCCCAACAACTTTAGCCATTAGCACAAGTTTCGCCCTAATTTACACTCCAATCCAAATGGAATAATAGCGTTTGTGTGTAGATGTGTCGAATCAAAGAGGCGGACACGTCCTCCATTTGTTTCGTGTCTGAAAACTTGGTTGCATTAATGAGTTTTGCTAATTGCCCAGGGACGAATGGCAAATCACGAAAAGACAGCCACTCAACTCTATGTTTGCAGCACACATACGAGTGTACACTCACATTTACACTTGAACACATGGCGAGAGTGAATACTGGGAGCAAGACACAAAGGCAGATTCACTCCTCAAAGATCGAAGCAACTGTACCAGACACATTCACTGTAGCACGTAGTACGTAGATGGGTGATGATTATCCTATGACATGAAACACATCAAACACCCCAATGAGAACTCGGTCTGGCTCTAATCCGGGTACGATGAATGGGAATAGGTGTATCGAGAAAAATTCTTAGCCAGGATTTGATGCACATTGAGCATTGCTCTTTTAATTCCGATGCTCGAAACATGGTAGCAAATGGGCGTTTTTCGATGCATTACACACTCCCTTCTGCACCCAATGGTAAACGCCCAAGAATTTCATGTGAAGGTTTCGTTTGAGTTTGCCGCTCTGTTCAAGCCTCTTGAGTTTGGTATGGACAGGAAAGAAATGAGTGTTGTGTTGATAATGTCGGAGAACGAGCTCTAATTTGGCGGCCCTGCTCTCCTGATTGACGTGCTGTTCTCATCATGTATGTACGTTGAATGGCCATACAACAGTGTTCTAGCATGTCAAATCAATGTAAGAAGATCAGATCAGACTCGACAGAGGCAATCCTGAGGCATGAGGGAAACTATTGTAATACAAAGAAGCGTTTTGTCGACCATCGTTTGTCTCACATTCGTCGATGATGCACTGTTCCCAATCAAAATGTATTACTACACTGGCCATCGCACAACTATCTACTCACATCTGAAAACTCTAACTTGATTCTTTTTGAGTGAGAAAGAAACAACCTAAAGACCCGAATGTCTCGAGAAACTATGTATGTATGCTTTTGATATGAGTCAGTCAACGAAATATTTCATGATTATGCACAAAACCGCAGAACTCTCTTTCCGAGTTTCGAATTCGTAAGTAAAGTACGGAGTGAAGCGAGGTTTGACTTGTGGAATCAATATGTTTTATTTCAATTAAAAACGACTTTATATATCACAGTTGCAACTAGGGAGAGGGGGCTTTGAGGAGGGGGGGGGGGCGGGCTGGGTGAACAAGGTGTTCATCAAAAAACGTTCTTTTATCGTATCTCGAAATATGTTTCCTTTGTGTGAAGTAATCAGTGTGAAAGAGTGGATTTGGTGTGGTGGAAATCACATTGAACGTAATAGCAAGACAGATTGGATTCGAGGGCAGCTCTATTCATCGTGGTCAAAAGCCGCAGCACGTTAGCAAACAATCGTCATTAGGACACACATTCTCTTTCCAATTAGAAATCATTGAAGGGCCTTTGGATAGAAATTGCCTCCAAGCGTTTCGGGGAAAATCTAAGTAGCCAGTAGAAGAAAGACATGCTCGCGATAATCACCGTCCGGTTAAACTCGTGAATGCGTCTATGATTGCAACTAACTCGGGGGCACAATCGAGCTTTTAGTGAAGAAGTGGTCGGTCACTCGCTCTACCTCTACAACACACTGTTATAGCAAAGGCTATTTCTTCCTGAATCACTCTTCTGATGGATTGCCCCTTGGAATGTTGTTGCATTGTAAGAGTTCAAATCACGAAAGAAGGGGTACTGAACACAAGGCATGCTATGGAACGAGAGGCAATTAAATAATTAAATTAAATCAGGACAGTGAATGACTCCCGCCATTCTTGGACAATTTTGCAACGGGGAAAGTGAAATCTAAGCAAGGGGAAGGTAAGAAACACGTTATGGCCAATGCGAAGGTGGAGAAGGTCAGAGATTGAATCTAGATTTGCAGTTAGCGTGCAACACAGGCAGAAAGGGAGAAATAAAGAAGAAGAAAAACAGAAGAGATAAGATTTGCTTTCATTCAAACAAAGTCGTACGTACGGGGAGTTGTGGAAGTTTCGCTCGGTTGGTCTCTTTTCTTTGGCGTATCTTTTAAGCCATCTCCCGTTTAAAGAAAGAACAAGAAAGAAGTGGGGGGAGGGGGGGGGTATCAGGGGACAGGACGAGAGAAGAGGAGGAAAATAACTTTCTTTAGTATTATTGTTATTTTTATGTGCCCCCTTACAAGAAGAAATAAAACGATGAATGCCTGTTTTTCAAGAACTGGAAATCTGAAGAACCCGTAAGGTCATAATTTATGAGGATATGGCATTGTTAAAATACACTTTTTCCTCCTCGTGGAATCCGTAGAAAGAACAAAGGAAGGGACAATAGAAGAAGGTGATAAAAATGGGGACCAGCAACGGATAAAGCTAACATCATAGTCTTCTTTCTTCGTTTCGAGTGGAATCCTTTATGGTTCGTTTATTCGTGTGCATGGGTTTCGAAGGCTTCGTAAGGCGTTGTCAGCCGATAAACGGGGATCATCCAAATAACATATAAGCGATCCTTTTGAAACTTATTTCTCTCTTTCTTTCTCTCTCACTCCCTGTTTTGTTCCAATGTCTCCTCGTTTCTTGACGAATATCATGCAATAAAACACAAGGGAAAGGACTTTTTGTTCCTGTAGTGCAACGAGGAGGCGATTTGAGGTGATGGCGCTGGCTCATTCTTTGTGGGCCATTGCATGTGTGTGTGTGTGTGTGTGTGTGTATGGATGGATAGATGGATGGATGAAGTGAGTGAGAGAGCGAACGAACGAACGAACGAGCGAGCAAGGCTAGCAAGAGAGCAAGATCCTTCCCAGATCCCCTTTAAGCCGATTCAAGGCTTCTTTTCGATCCAAAATCTCCCTCCTGGCTGTTTCACGAAAAAACGATGAGACGGCACAAACCCTCGTGTTCCAAAAGATCCAACAACAAAGGCGCGGTGGAAAAACACTTTTTAGAAAAACAAGTCCATTATGGGGTCCCTCGCATTTTGGTGGTTTCGTCTTAGCTTCGAGGGGGGGGGGAGAGAGGGGAGGAGGTTCATTTCTTTCTTGTATTCTTTCTTTGGTGATAGCGAAGGTGGAGGAGGCACTGGCGGAGCATGGGGAACCCTGCCACGCAATTCCATCTCCGCTAGCCTGAAAGGTTCTCAAGTGTCGTTGCAAACTTTTGGAAATTGGATCACTTTTGCAAAACAATTTGAGAGCCTATTAGCAGGTCACAGGGATCGCATGATCCCAAGGTTCTCTTTGTTCCAAGCCTCCTGGCATTTTCCATCCGCACAACAACTCTGGCCGTGATTAGAACACGTGCCTCCAATCCCACTATCGCCACTAGAACTGGGGGTGGGAGTGGGACCATGGTTGGCAGTTTTGGGGACCACTGAGCGCTGTTGCCGACTGAGTTCCAGCTGTTGTTTCTGTTGTTCCAATTGCTGTTGCTTAGCCAAAGCCACCGCCGCCAGGTATCTGGAATGCTGCTCCCATTGCTTCTGGTGGTAAAGATCACACGTGGACTGAGGGGGAGTGATATGGGTGATGTGAGTGACGGGAACATGGACCACATGGGGAACCCCATTTCGCGGTAAACCATGCCAGAACGATGGGTTGGTGGCGGTGGAAGCAGTGGAGGTGGAGATGTTGCTACTATTGCCGTAACATGGAATAGGGTGCGGCGTGGGGGGATGCCAAAAAGTTGGAATCTGATGGTTGGCGGTGTGGGTCAGGGGTGTTTCGGGAATGTTCAGGACTCGAGTTCTTTTACTTGGAGGGGGCTGGACCACGTCGCTTCTTGAGGCCGACGAACCCGACGACGATGAAGATGAGCACGAATCCGACGACGACGACAACAACGACGCTTTAGAGGACGAAGCCGAACACGATGAGGAGGACTCGTTGTTGGTGGACCTTTTGTCCATCATACCTGCAAAGAAAAGTGGAATGCAATTAGGCAAGGAAGCTCTTGGAATTTCTTAATCCATTCATCATCATGAAGCGAGGCAGACACGTCTCGGCTCAATATTATCAAGCCTCGATTAAGCCGTGGGGGAGCTATTCTAATGATTGGGTTTACCCACGTTCTCCTCAGAATGCAAGATCAGAGGGCGTCGTCGCCATCCCACTTGAGCCATACATGCTACTCACCTCCCAGGTGCGACAACATCGGGGTTTTCAAGCTCACCCAGAAGAAGAGCCAAGGATGATAAATGAACGTCGAGTCCATGTGTCAGCCTTCAACGAAAAAATGTGCTCCCAGTTAAGGGGAAATAAAAGCACCCGAAGAGGCAAGTTTGCATAATAAGTCGAGTCGGTGGAACAAGGTCCAGCCCCGTCAGAATGCTATTTACAACGTTTCTTGTCAGGTTACAATAAACAGAAATGCGTCCTGTTTCCGGAGCGACCTAGGCGTTAATGGCCCTCCAATATGCTATACAATACCCCTCATACGATACTGCATACTAGACGTACAGTGAATGTGCATGAGTGCGTGTGTGTATGTTTTAACCTTAAGCTAAGTCAGAGATAAGTCTTTCCGTCACGATTCTCTTGTTGCAGAGCATGACTTGGACTCCACCTCGTTTTATGAGATTACCCGCCAACGAAGATATGATTCCTAGTCAATGACTTTATTGCATTCTCCAACTGACACAAATGTTGTTTGGAGTCTACGACCGGGTTTGGGTTATTGCCGAGATGGTGGTGGTGATGGTGGTGCTCTAAACCTCACCTTCAAGCCATTCAAAAATGATGATTTTTATGTTCTTCCACCACAAACAATGCATTCTGGCGGACCGATATTGCGACAGCTTAATTAAGATAAGTAATACTTTAATTACGCCTCTCGTGAAAGACAAGAGGAAGGAAGGCCATTAAAATGCAATCATTATTGTTCGAAACGACGTCGATCTTTATCTGCCCTGGTGTCCTATTTAAACAAGTGAAGTGACGGCCAGTCATGTTTGTCAAATTGCCAAGCCATCCATTGTTCTTTTCATACCACAAATTGAATGGCTTTTCTCTCTCTCTC
>NC_081446.1:11433656-11479796 GCF_007210705.1 Tigriopus californicus
ATTGTTCTTTTCATACCACAAATTGAATGGCTTTTCTCTCTCTCTCTTTCTTTCCGTTTTTTTTTTTCATTAATGACTTTGGGTTTGTTTTGTTAAGTGAATGAGTAATAGCCGTTGTTCCCGTTCGAAACTTGGCTTTTGTAAACAATTTGACACTCTACAAAATTCCACTTTTCAAACATGACTTCCTCTTTTCGTTTTTTGAACCTCGTTCTCTCCAATCTCGCTTACCATTGTCGAACCCAACCCGTCCAAAGCAAATATTTAGAGATGACAATTAAGAGTTCCTATTTGAGTGCATACATAGCACATATCATTTTGGGTTTCAACTGTCCCCTCCAGCCGTTTCTCTCCACAATGCCAACGCCAACAGGACATTCGTTCCAAGGTGGATTGGCAAACATTCAAATGAAAAACGTCTCCAAAGCGATTCTGCCCTGAAGGACAATCATCCAAATTGGACAAAGAAGGACTCGATGGTCGATGGTGGAGAAATGGTGTGAGTTTTTTTCCTCACTTCCGCTTGTTCCTCCTCGATCCTCGGATGAGTCTCGAGCAAGTGTGTGAGCAATAGATGAGCACCGAGTCCATTCGTTAGCTGAAAGGCACACATGAAACTAGTTCGTTTCTCCCTATTTTATTTTTCTTTTACTTCTCATGTCAAATGTGCCAAGAAAAAGGGGGGGGGGCGGCTTTAAGTACACATAATTTGGACGAGAGAGGAAAACGAACTGAAGTTCCAGTGGGCCAAATTTCACACAAAATTTTCCTCTATTTCTTCAAGTTCTCATTCGAACGACGAGTTTTTGAAGAGCATTCAGAGTGAAGTGTGGATACAAGTGCAAATTTGAGAACCATTCACCTACAGACCTTGGGGGCCAAACCGGCATTCCCTCTTGTTCCCACCTAAAGGCCATTATTGGGTTGTATTACTTTTCTTTTTGATCAATCAAATGACACTCAAATATGTGACAGCGTAATCATGATGAAATGTATGTGTATGAAGGCTCTTTTTGGAGGTTGGCCAATCTTGTCCAATGTAAAAAAAAACAGTCTATTTGCCATGCCAACTAATGTGTGAGTGGTCTCCACCTCGCTGAAATTGAATTCGAACATAGAAATGTCTGTCAATTGGCGAGATTCCTACGCATAATGAGGTTCATAAATATTCCATCAATTTTAACGACCAGTGTGAAGTGTCAAAACCGAGGGAATGTCTTCGGAACGAGGGAATGAAGCCCCCAAGCAAGTTTTTTTCCCATCTCACTCACCAAGCTCATTCCAAAGTGTATATTTTGTTAAAATTCCAAATGAGAAGGGCGAATGGTCCATCCACATGGAAAGACTTTATAGTACGTCTATACCGTATGTGGGCCAGGGACGGGGGGAATCCCGAATCCGGAATTGACTTGAAAACGCTCGTTCTTGATTTGCCCCGTCTGTCCCGTTGGAAAATGAGATGACGGTCGGTGGTAATGAAATTTCCTTCTTTTCCCCTTTCGACATCTCACTCGAAATAATTGCCTTCACTCTGCTAGTCAGACAGGCTCTTCTGCACTGAGACACGACGATCAAGCAAGCGATAGCCGAGCAGAGCTAGCTAGCTAGCTCACTGGAACGAGGTCCAAAACAACATGGCCAAGAAATAATTAGATCTCCAAGGCATCGTTTAGAATAACAATCATTAGTTCTCCTATGGATGGATGGAGTACGTATCCTGCTCGAAGCTGACCATATTGAGAGACAAGAATGGCCAAACACATTCGGTAATAGGAGTGGTGAAGCTGCTGACCAAGGTAAAGAGAGAAAGAGAGCGAGCGAGAGAAAGAAAGAAAGAAAGAAAGAGAGGGTTCTCTTGAACCCAATCTCAATCAAATCCATTGATTATCCGCTCACGTTTCCTTCCAACTAGCAATTAAGCAGCACCGCCAAGATTTCAGGTCCGTTCTTGTTCCCCCCCTCTCTTCTTCACTTGGAGCAGATTTACTCGTTTCCATTAATCAAAGTTTCAATTTAGGTTTCCGGCTTTGAACCCTCCTGATCCTCCAGTGAGGTAATCTGCCGCATTCATCTTCATTATTTTAGTAGGATAATGTACGCGTGTGTGTTTTTGGCCTCTTGAGGGATAGAGAGAGAAAGATAGAGAGAGAGGTAATAATACGGTACGTGGCATTAGACAACGCTAATTACCGACGCCACAATCTACGTGTACATTGGTTTAGATATAAATGCGATTGAGACTGCGAGTACAACGTACTTTTTCGGTCTATCTTGGGAGCCGCAGTTGGACTCGTGGCATACAAATGGCATATTCGTCATCAGGAGCCGAAAAATGCATGAAGCAATCACGAGGCCAATTTATCTTCAAAGCTAACGCTCGTCTGTCAGTTTGTGATGGAGATTTAATCATTATATTCCCCCAATGGTCCATCCATCCAAGAGCATCTATTGAGAATGGCTAAAACACAAGGACTTCAGGTCGTTGCAACTGGCTTCGTTGTCTCCTTGTTTGACATGAAACGAATTCAAATAGTAGATAATGGACTTCTTTTTGAGCTCTGGACGCCATTCTACGTTCGTGGGCTAATGTTTTCGTGAAAGTGACATTTTGCTTGGGAAGAATTTTTTATGGCTTTACACACCACATTAAATCATGACCGTCATTCGAGAGACGCTAAATGTCTTGGAATAGATAGACTCGGCTCGTTGGGGAGAGAAAAAAACAAGATATTCATATTTATAGTCTCCTTTTTTTGGCTTCGAGCCCTGCTGGTTATGAGGATGCTGCCAAAAGCGCCTAAATATCAATTTAAACTCCGCTTCATCATTCAACGCTGACATTTTGCCCACGGAATGAACTCGAGTGTTCAGCACAAATCTGTATGGAATGATTCAAAAATTACTCTTGGTGAAGACAGAAGAGAGAACAGAGAGAGAGAGAGAAAAGGAAAGAAAGGAGGGGGAGTTACTTGAGAGACAAAGAACTCATGACCATCTATCCCATTGGGAATCAATGTCTTCTTGGTGTAAGAACTAAGAACTAAGAAGTACGGGAGAGAGTCTCTGACTGAATGTACGTGTGCTCTGTTCAATCCAAGAGATGAAAGTGCCGACAAATTCAATGGAATCAATGCATCTTTGATTTTCATCCCTCGCACTCGGCTCAGAGGGTTCGTTCTTCGTCAGTGTCAGTTCAAGAAACAGATCTTGTTGACAACAGACAATCAGCCCATTGTGTATAATTCATCCACACACACGAGAGATCTCATTTCATCATATCATCATGCGAAATGCATTTCGAAAGAACACGCATGAGAAGAGCAGGAAGATGATGATGATGATGACGATTGTGATTGTGATGCCCTGTAATCAAATGGTGTGAAGTCTCCCTCACTTACAGGGCTCCCCATCCACATCCACGCCAATCGCCAGACCTGCCTACACTACATACAGTACAACCTCACTGCAAACTTCAGTTCATTTCCAAATTGAGGGGTGTTTGCGACTAATTGCGCCCGACATTGGGATTTGTTCAAGCACAGAGCGCAACAATTCGGCTCTTCTTTTTTGTACGGGTACACGTCGTACCTAGCGAGTACGTAGTAGGCAGTCAGAGTGCAACGTGTCATCATTTGAAGCGAATATCGTCACATGACAGCCAAATGAACGCTTTGATCGAGCCGCATTTCTCCCAAAAAAGGGATGACACCACCACCACGCTAATCCCCTACAATTTGTCCAAATGGGAAACAGGTCTCATCTCTTTGCTGGGGTTGGTGTGACAAAATCCAAAAATACGCTCTACGTACGTACGCATGATCCACCAAATAACCGGGTAGCAAGCCGCCAGGAGGCTTGAACACACGGGTTCTTGCTTGGAATTGGGTTATGTCATCAGAGTGACAAATGGCATGTAATTCAAGCCAAGGTCTCTCTTTCCCCTAACCTGATTGAATGGTCAGTTTACTCGATTCTCCATTCCTCCCCTCCTCCCTCTTTCTCGGCTTCAATTTTGTCTCGCATAGGATCGAGAGTGCATGCACTACGTATACTAAGACCGACGCATGCTGAATGGAAGGAGGATGATCGGATGGATGGATGGACGGAACACTTGAACAAGTAGGCCATGGTTGATTGGCTTTGGCATCAGATGACGTTTGGGGATATTTTTCTCCTTTTTCAGGACAGGGTCGCCCCCTCAGACCTTATCTTCCTTTCAGAGGGCTATTCCCTTCCTCTAGGGGTTATAATGGGGTTGTTTGAGCAAGTCTGCTTTTCTTTTCAAGTGTGGCAATCAAAAAATCTTTCAAATCCCTGAAAACCCTCTCAGGTTTATTGGCACCCACCGAAACATTTCAAAGAACATCAGCGACGAGCACTAAAAAGGATGTAAACGATTTCAAAGTGCAAGAGACAGAGTTTTCGTTTCCTTTGGGTCGTTTCTTTTTCTTCACGGAACGAGAAAAGGTGGGAATGGAAAAATGCCGCTCTAATTTGCAAAGGAATGGGTCTTCGGCGAAAAAGCAGAAGAAGGAGGAGGAGGAGGAGGAGGAAGAGGAGAATTGCATTTCTTTTGAGGTGTGTGCCTTGGGTGAAACGACGACGCCGAGTTTCTTTTGCTTTTGGAAGGAATTTGCTCTGAAATTGCCGTCTTAATTGGCCCTTAAATGCACTGTTTCCGATAGGTTTATGGCACCTTCCCCCTGCCACCGCCACCATCACCGACCTTAATCAATTCAAATTTTGAGGCTGATTCATAATGGCGTGAAGAGAAAATGTTGTCGTCGTTAACGTTTCAGTGTGACCATAAAAGGGCCGTAATTGCCGTTTTAATAGCCATATTTATGACTGGTGACATTATATAGTGTGCACTTTGCCTCTTCCAAGTTGGCCAAATAACTCGGACGCAACTACTTGAAACGGGAAAGCAATTTCGAGAAAACTGCAAACTAATCTTGACAAGTTTTAAGTGAATTCCATCCCAACATCATTGGCCAGAGAATAGGGAAGAAACGGAGACATCGCGACGGAGGCTGTTGCTCTAGCTAATGCATTTTCTATTCGCTATAATTTCATTACATGACTGGGCAAATACGAAACCAGGATGGATGAAAGCGAGCTTTCAACTTCCAACCAGTCCCCATGTCAACAAGACCTCTCCAAAGCTGATCTCAAAGGGTCTGAAGTAATTACTGGAAGCATGGCTTGGTCTGTGTCTCATATTGCTTGCTTGGTTGGTTGGTTCAAAAGTAGAGGGAAAAAAATATGAAGAAATCATAATGAAGATGTAATGACGATGGCAATCCTGGAAACTGGGAAAAAGTCGAGTCGTAATTGAGATCGATCAGGCTAAGTAAAATGTCATCGCTTCATTTCCCCGAATTCAATTACACTTTAATTAAAGCTCTGTGAGTGAGAGCGAACGGAAGGCACAAGGGGGAGAGGAGGAGGAGGAAGAGGAGGAGGAGGGGGCAGAAGGAAGAGATAGAAAGAGGAGTTCTTCTTCGTCTTCCATTTCTGGCAACCTTTCAAAGGGAAGGAGAAATGAAATGAAAGGTCATAAGGAGTCATCAACTTCACTCACTTCTCACATGTACCTCGTCCTCTCTCCCTCCCTTCTTTCCTTCTCCACGCCCCCTCTCTCTTTGGCTCTTCAAATGCTCAAATGACTTAATTACGGACTATTCACCAATCTTGCCAATTTAAAAGCGGACTCAGACGACGGGCTTGACTTTCGACCACACAATCAACCAACCACCAAATGGCAACCATACTCGAGCTTCAACGGGAATATCTTGAGGTAGGACAGAAGGTGGTAGAAGCTCTTTCTTGCCGTAAACGAACCAACTCGCTGAAGTTTGTTCATAGAAATGAAATAATCGAGGCATATGTGGATTCTAAATGCCAAATCCATCAGTTGCCGTGGGTCTTGGGACAATTTGTCCGCCTTCTGCTGCGCTCATCTATGAAGATTTCCTGATGATGACGTGCATTTCAAATGGTATGTTGTGTAGCTGTTGCCAGCCCAAGTGAGCGGTGGTGCCATAGGATAATAGCGGTGCTGGATAGGCCATGATTGTCAATGCCAAAAGAACAACCTATGAGTTGGCACCATTTTCGCCTCCTCCGGTTGATCTTCTTCATGTGAATGCGTACTCACGCACCTCTTTGCTATCAAAGGCTACTATCTACAACACGCATGCACGCATGCTCGCACACTCGCTCACATTTACGTACTAGTAGGTATATTCGTGGGATAGCCTCATAGCCTCATAGGGCATGCATTGGGACGAATCCTGGAGACTGGCGAGAGACACACGGAATAAGTGATCGAAATCAACCATTGAAAAGCAGAGCCATACAAAATTATCATTCTTTTCACTTGTGCAGGAGGGCGTCGCTCTTTGGCTGCTGGCTCTTTTTTTCCTCCCTTTCTCTGATCCGTGCCCCATGTCCATGGAATCCCTCTGAATGGTCTATTCAAATTGGAGATTGAAGTGGGATTGACGGCATTGAATGCCCGAGATTACTCGACATGATAGAGGAGGACTTCACCGTCCATCCAAAGCGAGTTTCAGCTATGCTCCATAATCGTGGTTAAAGAGCGAGCGAATTGCCAGTGAGTGAGAGAGAGAGAGAGAGCATGAAAGCACGGGAAAGAAATGAATTGTCAAGCTCGCATTCAAATCTTAATCAAGATCTGCCTTTTCAACAGATGGAAAAATTCTCGTCCATTCAGTTCATTTTTTTTTCGTGTTCAATCCACCTTTTGGGGTTCCCCCCGAAGTCATATGAATACGATTATCATAACCACTAAGTAGGCTCTCGTGAGGAGGGCACACCGGGCTAATGATCCTAAACTACCTTAAAATAAAGATAATCTATAGGATTCAGTTCAAACATGAATTAGGTCTCGCTAGTTCTTTGTTTGCTACCAAGGGAACGAGCAGTCGTGCAAACCAACTTCAAGTTTACCCATTTCAAGACGGAATGGCAATATCGCTCGTAAAGCCTGCTTTGCAACACCATTCGAAGGCAATAAACGCTCGACGAAAGTTTGTCTCACCCAGCACATTTCCACCAATACAATGGCGGAAAGTCTGCATTTTTATCAGCGAGATGTTTTTAGGCAACCAGCACATTCAACGGCTGCCAAAAAACTGAAGACAACTTGAGAACACTTCATCTCGCGCGTCTTCTGGAAGACCCAATCAAGTGCTTGCTGGTGGCTTCCCACTGTTCTTGAATAGCGCCAAATGGATGGAAAACCTGGAATACACCAGAGTTCTTGGGCCCTTTATGACCAATCCTACCAATCGCGCCATCTGCAAGCAGTTCTGGTCTGTATTTCCCCCCCTTGAGTAACTGAGTCTAATTGCCACTGAAATGAGTGTAATTAAATGCAATACGACAAGGCTCCCCTTGGATCTCCCTCATGGATGGATGTGTGCAGAAGTGCCGAATTAAGCCCCATAATAATAGTAAATGAGGAACGGGATTATGCTTGAACAAATGTCCACAAATGTCCAAAGCCAGCTTGTGAGCTCGAGAGATCGAGAGCTGGCGAGCGAAAGGAAACCAGATCCGGACGGACACAAAGCGTTTTGTGACACCCTGTCCCCTGAAACAATGTTTCTGCTCCTCTTGTTGTAAAGCAGCCTTTGTTCATTGTTGTTTTGTTCAAGTCCTCGTCATCGTGGACCGAGTCCAGTACGTCGCAGTATTACTATATGTACGTAAGTACTACTCAAGTGTACTGGTTGGAGGATAGCAGTAGTGCTAGTACTCGTAGATCGAGATGATCCGAGGAAAGAGAATAAAGCGAGAAGGCAGACTCCCTCTAGTGACATCATTAGGGCTTGCTGTGAATAAAGAGGTCTCTTTTGTCCCAAGAGCTTTTCATGTGCTGATGAACTACGATCGAACAGTGAAAGGAAGAACACTGCTCAAAAAAAATCTGCCTGCGTCTGAAAAGGCTTGTCTCCAATTCCCGGGGCGTTCCAGGGCTTAATGGACGAAAATTGCCAATGTGTCAAGCAAGGTGCCTATGCTACGTACGTACATACTGTTCAAAGGTAGTAAAACGAGCGAAGAACCAGAGGTGAAAAGGAGGATTTGGCTCGGTTGTTCTCGCAGTGAGGTCCACTCTCTCAAAGCACCTTCAACACAATAGGTCTTTTAGCACAATATCCAAAATCAGGATGATGATGGTGATGATGATGATGATGATGATGAAGAGTGGAGGAGAGGTGTAGGGGAAAAAAATCTTTTGTTTTCACGCCTGCGGATGATTTGGAGTATATGAGACTTGAAAACACCTTTGTGGTTCCGAACAAGGGGGGGATAACCATGCTGAATGCATGGATAGATGAAATAAGTATTAATTAGGGAAATCTTGGTTCATTATCATACAAACCAGGATCTGCAGAGGAGACACACAGGAAGTTCATTCCACATGTTTGTTTCCACGCCACCCTTGGTTCTTTTCACTATTTCGAGTTGGCTGTATCAGATTTTGTAATTCGATTTTCTTTGTTGTTAAAGCATCATCTTCCACTACTACTATTGCTATTCAGAAACATCCCAACATGTTGTGCATGGGTACAATCTGAGGGACCGAATCCCCCAAGAACAACAACAACAACAACAACTATGCTACATACATACACCTACTTCCACCTTTATCGAGAAACGAAGGGGGATTGAACAATGCAATAGAAATCGTTGTTTTTGTCATTTTCCATTATTTTCTGTTCCAAAAGAAGAATTAGATAAACGAGACAAAAAGCGAGAATGAAAGGATGATGATGGAAAGGGCCTTTAGATATTTCCACGTCAGAGGTACAGACTGCTCGATGTTCGTGGGCCTGTCCTTCCCTACACATGATATCCGTTGTACACTCAAGGTTGGTTGGTTGGATGAATGAACAAACGAATGGTCGTTTCTTTCCATCCATTAACGATTTAGTGGAGTAACAATTCTCCAGAGAACGCCTTCCCTTCAATTCAGAGAGCCAAGTTGCGCTCAAAGCTAGTGCCAAAAGTACAATTGCCTCTCGTGCTTCATTTTCAGCGGTTTCTGTGTGTTGGTCGAGGTAAAGAGCGTCTGAGATATGGGATTGCGGTCTGGGCTCTTTTTGCACAATTTGGGGAGAAAACCCCGCAAATGCGACAGTGGTCTGGAGTCATTTCAGCTCGACTCGACGGAGTATTACGTTCACAAAAATCAAATATGGCAGTCTGCACATTAAATCTCGTGCATGTGGCGAGTGACGCGCGGGGGAAATTGTTTTGCCCACATTTTCCCCCTCTACGTTATGTAGGTCTTGGTCTCCTTTTTTTCTGCAGTCGCCTCGCCTTGTGGAGGAACATTGATCGCCTTAGAGATTGTAAAATATCATTTTTCGATTTCTCATTTCCTCTGCCGTGGAATATTCTCCTTCACCCCATGTCAAAAAACGGCTTTTGGAAGGAGCCAAAAAAAAGGACCAAAGACGCCCTTTTCACTCGAGCTTTTTTCCCGAGGAAGATAAAGGTTGCTTTGGTGGAAATGCTGCCAATTCCCAATTTGGCCCCAATGACATGAAAATACCAACCCACAGCTCATTAGTCAACATCCGTCGAGTCTTTATCCATTGGATATCAGCTTACCTGCAAGTAATGGATGTGAGATTATAATAAATTGTACTATATCTAGAACATGTGTCGCCGTTGTCGTCGTTTTAGTCGTCTATGTGAATTATACAGTTGCGAAGGGAGGTCACACGAGAAATGAATCCTCCCAATCTTGATCTGACTAGCGGATGAATATTCAAGGCTTAAAAGACATTTTCGGAGAATCTTGTGGGCGGAGAAGCGTCGTTTTTTTGGACGCCCTTCATCATTAGATCCATTGTTCACCTCCCCGCCCCATTCAGTCAAGTCATTCAGTCAGTCACGCCCATCATCAAAGCTCGTTTGACTCTTCGGAAAAAAGAAGATTTCTACCCAATTTCCATCCAATGGAAGGAGCAATCGGGCACCAAAAACACGAAACCGGCGGTCTCGACAAAGAAGTGTCTCGTTAACAGACTTTCTAGGTGACACGAGGTTGCAAATATTTGATGGAGTTAGCTAGATCCCTGTTGCAAAATATGACTCAAGAGCAAATGAGATATTGTCATTCTGCTAATTACAACGTTGGAACTGTCACTCAAGTCAAAAAGTGTGTCAACAAAGGTGGTTTGTTATCTCAAGCATCTCTCCTCAATACAGCATTTGGGTAGAATTTGGAGCTCTAATATTCAATATATTTTCTCATCGGCAAATTTCGATTTCATCTCTGTTCCTAGTGGCTTGACTTTCTCATCGGCAAATGAGGAAGAGTGCTGATCTTGTCTGTTGTCCCCGATCCGTTCTTTTTGGATGGAGGGAAATTGAATAATAATGACAATGTTTATCCTTCTTGTGAGTGTTCATCACGGGCCAAGCAGTCCTCCTATTATTTTGCCTTGAGTCTATTACGTGCGAGACTCGTCGTTGTGTGAGCACTATTGCCCAAAGAAAAACATGTTTTCACTACAAAAGAAAATACAAGAATCCTCAACGTTGCTCATGTATTCCTAAAAAACGGAAGGCTTTCATATTGAATCTACACCTCCAACTCGCACAACAAGAGTTCCTAGACAAAGAAACCAAATATGAGATATGAATAGGTTGCTTGCTTGCTTTGTCTTTTGGCACTGAAAATATACCTCAAGAGGAGGGAGGGAGGAGGGAGGAATTCATGAGTAAATCCAGTGACCAATTCACACCTTACAGGGTTTTAGCGCCACAATCACGATGGAATACTCTCGTACACAAGTCCAGAAAATGAAGACAATCCCATAAAAAGGCGGGAGCACCTTGGGCTAATAAACAGTGTAAGTGTGAAAAACATTGAGTAGTACCCAAGGGGGCCTTGCTCGCTTGCTCGCTCGCTCACGCGATTGAACTCGGCGACGAGAATGCCACCTTGACACGACAGGTGAGTAACCAGTCTTCAATTTAAACCTCCATTCGAAAATTCTAACCTTGGCTTGAAATTCCTTGTAATCCAGAAGATCGAGGGGAGCTGAGAATGGTTCTCACCAAAGTCGTCATTTGGATTATTTTCTAGGACTTCCATAGAGTAAATGGACCCAAATTACAGCCAAATTATCGTCATCTTCAAACTTGGACAGGGGCAAGTCAACTTTGGTCCAATCATCATCAACATCAGCACCATTCCATTGCACACCACGGAGACGATCATAAATCATCATCACTCCTACTAAGTACGCCGGCGCTCGATTAATATCATTGGCCGGATATTTCATGTGGACTTTCAGCATTTCTTGTTGCAGATAAATATGTTCCACATGTCAAATAAAGAACAACAAAAGCTGAGGATTTGGACGTTCAGATGTTCTTTATTTAAGTACTATTATGAGAGAGGATTCAAAGAGTCAAGCCACTTATGGAAATGTCAATTGACAATGGCTGAATTTGAGCAGGAAATCAACGTCGTCATCATCACCATCATCATCATCGTCGTCTTCGTCGTCGTCGTGATCCATTTGGTGGTTCTCGTTCTTCAAATTAGCCACGATTTCACCCGGCTCCAGTTTCTTGTGTGGTTCATTGTTCCTAGTTAACACCATCAACCATCACACTCTCAGGGTGTGGGTAAGGATGACTGGGCAAACTTGGAAATTTCCGCCCGGAGAGCTCTCTACAATGTCGTAGGCACGTCTAGAAAAGGCTTCTTTGTGTGAGCAGCGAACACAATGGGAATAAAATACTGACTTTTTGTTCAAGAGCTCCGACCAAAATGGAACGACGTTCGGGTCATCTTCATTCCTGCCATTGTTCCCTAGACAACTATAACGCGTACTTGGGATGATAGACTCTAGGAGAGAGCAGAGCCACAATGCGACTCTTTTTTTCTGTTCCCGACGTTTTCGAGATGGGGATTGTCCACCCGTAAAACTCAGGGAGACTTGGAATGCATCACGTAATTAAGATGGACAGGAGATATTTTTGAGTTGCCCAGATATGTTGGTGACAAATTGGGGGCTTCAGCTAAATTTATGTCCATCCACACTTGCAGCTCACTTATTCAAAAAAGAGCCAGGGTGTGCGGTGAATGATCGAGCATTAACAGCACTTTCAGAATTCAGTCGGGACTAGTCGGAAGCAACCCAAGCAGCGAAGACGTTGTAGGAGCGCAATACTAATGAAAAGCTCCATAAAACCCATGAAAGGCTTAAGTTAAGCCTCGAGGAGATCTGGATATGGCATTGGAAACGAGGGAAGGAACCATGGTACATAGCAATCATCCACTCGATCGTCATTCCCCCTCTTTCTCTCTCCAGTGGCCCCAATGGCCCCGATGGCTTGCTTGGTCCCTTCCTTCTATGGAATGAAGGAAGATCTGAACAGATCTCCCTAATGAAGCTGAGGAATGCCAGACTTGTCCAAAATGTCCAATCTTCCTCGTCTTTTGGTCTACACAAGCACACACATAGCAGTTCATCATGATCTAGTTGGGTCTCTCTCTAGTCCGCCCGTTCACTCGTTTCCTCGCTTCAGCCTCTAAGCCTTCAAGAGCTTCTGGCTGGCCCAAGATGTCGTTGAGTTGTTCGTGTTTTTTGATTACCGTCAAAAGTTGACAATATCTACCAAGCACAGGATAATAATCCCACACGACAATCTGGTCCAGTTCAGCAAGTTCAACTCTGGCGGTTTTCTTCTGCTTGGAAAGATAAAACACGGACGAGTTAGTGAGTGTACTGGAGGACAATCTGTAATCATGATGTCGTTTCTGTACAAGCAGCAGCAACTAGCTGCTACGAGTAGCTATGATGAGTCTTTTCATCCCCCTGATTTTGCCATCGTTCCAGGCGTTTGCTTCCCTCATGTTCATTTTTGTGAGGAGCAATTCGTCTCACTCCAAGGGAAAGAGAGAGAGAAAAAAGGTCCACAGTAATTGGGGACCTCTTTCAATTACTGACATTTTCTTGATTGTGTGGCTCTTTTCCGTCTCGATGGTGCGTGTGGCTCGTACTTTGTACAAAGCTTGTTACACACACAGTTCTATGTGAGTGAATGTGTAGATCTATCTCGTTCCCTGAGAGCATCTCTGAATCAAGTCAAAAGGACGACATTGTACAGATGAAGCCAGCCAATGCTCAGGAAAAGAGCTTCTCTTTTTTTGCACGCCTAGATTCCCAGTTTCACGGCGTGGAAGCTTGCAATTTTTGTAATGGGAGAAAAATTACCCGAATCACTCTTGAGACAAATTGAAGGGGTGGGGGGCAGTAAGTGAGCGAGTGAACGAACGAGCAAGGGCCATTGAAAGAGGGCATAGCTAGGGGATCTGAGATTCCTGTGAAGCGAGGAATTAACTAATGTGACTGTTCAGGTTGCATTAGATGGATGGACTTAAGCCTGTTTTTTCCCTCATATAACCTCCCCATATGAAAGCACCTCTCACCATGTGTTGTTCGATTCTGTTGTACAATCTGGGTACATTATGGAGGCAGTTAAGTCAAATGGGGGGGAGGGGGGATATTTAGTCGGCTCCAAATTATACACAGTAGTATGTGTGGATGCGTGTGTGTGTGTGCCTTCATCTACCCTCATCTAAAATACGACGAACGGTCTTATGATGGGACTAATCCCTTGTTAATAAAGACGAAACACGCTTGTAAATGGGATTATCGGGACGCCCTAATCTCGGGTTTCCTTACTTGCTTTACTTGATTCCTTTTCTTCTCGGGAGGACTCTGCTGGAACACTCGTTGGTTTGAAACGCTATCAATGCAGTTAGTCAACCTTCAACATGCTTCATTTCCGGCCAATACATCGACCAAAAGCCAATGAGAAAAAGAAGGAAAAGAAAGGAAGAAAGAAAGAAGGAAAGGGCACTCTTTGAAAAGAATCCCTTACCTCTTGCAGTGTAATAGTGCTGTAGACAAGTCGTATCTAATACCCACCAAAGTGTAAGAAGTCAAAAAAGGAAGGAGCGAATGAGAGAATGGAAGAAAGAAAGAACGCAAGAGTGAAGACGAGAAAAAGAAAGAGAGCGAGAGAAGGGCCTGCTTTGCTTGACATCATCCAACGCCAACCACAAGTTCAGCAGAGTTTCTGTCTGAATAGAGACATGATTGAGATCAATGGAAGAGGATGGTCGACAACCTGAGGAAATTCTAATTCTATCTTTTCTTTCAATCAAACATAATGAACGAGTTGTCGGGTCGCCAAACACAAATGAGCTTGATTGATGTCTCCCTCCCAATCCTTACTGATCTTCTCTCCAAAGTGCCACGCAGTTCCTCGTTTCTCGGTTTCTCTCACCACAAACAAGTGCTTCATTTTCATCAAAAGGCCGAATGAGGAACCAACCAAAAGAAAAAGGAAGGGGGGGGGGGCGAGTTGGACTAGTTCTTTCATAGCGTGTTAATGCCGCCGTGTCCCATTGGATCCTTTTGATCTGACCTCATACATAGGTACTGTTCATACACTCCATACATACACTCACTCACTCACTCTTTCATCCCCATTTGGCAGCGATATGCGGTGGAATTTATTAGGACCGATCCGAGAACGGCTGACATGTCTTTGAACTTTGCGGCACAAAGAGTGCACGTACACGCTCATATCTAGGGATCAGGTGCATCATCTATGGACTTTGCCAATCTCCATATTTCAACCGGCCATCAACAATGGAACTCTCTTCGATCCCCACTGCGTCGTCATCGAAAATACGAAGGGAAAAGAGACCGAGGCCAAAGAACACGAATGAAGAAGAATGATAAAGACGACGAAGACGAGGACGAGGAGGAGGACGACCAAGACAACAACAACGAAAGGAACGGTGAAGACAACAAGAACGATCGAACTGTGTCGTCATCTATCCCGTGGAGGTGGAGGAGGAGGAGGAGGGCTTTTAGGTTCTGTTCATGGAGCAAGATATTCAGAAAAGAGTTTTACCCTTTTATTCAATGCGTCGACGACGACGTCGTTGTCGACTGTGGACGACTCTAAGGACGTACGTGAGAAGGGCTCAATGGCAAAGAAACGAATGGATCCGTCCAAAATCTTTTATCATGAAAATTGTATTCTTCCGTCTTTCATACGAGGTTCGTTCGTTCGTTCGTTCGTTCGTTCGTTCCTTCATTCTAAGGTTGCCTTGTCCTCATTCACAAAGGAAGCCTCATTTGCCCCATTGTGAGTTCCCCCATATTGCTTTTGATGATTTGAATTGAATTCGTTGCACGGGTCCGTCTGCTCCTATGCTCCTATGCTGCTATGCTCGTCTTCGCATTCTTGGTAACTTACTCACACACGCATTCATACGTACCGAACACATATTCTATGTACATCATTGAATATCCAGATCCACTTTGGCTTCGGGATCCATTTCAATACGAAGCAATCAAACAGACACGCAAGTACGACGTCCAAATAACTCTCTTTCAACAAGGCTTTTGCCACCGCAAGGAGTGAAGACCGAAAAAGTTACAGATTACGTTCTTGTAATCATGTTCCTGAAAGAACTTTTCCCCAGAATGCATGATCCAGACTCACAAAAAGTGTATCTGATATTGTGCCACAAAAGTTTTCCAACTAATCACAGTTGGTAAAGGAAGTGGCGAAGACCGAGAGGAGAGATACACTTCTCGTGATCCATCCAAGAGCTAGCTCCTCGCTCCCTTGAAAAGATCTCCCATTTCTCCATTCATGGTGCAGAAACGCCGTTCAACTCAGACAGAGAACATCACCAAGACCATAAGAGGATCGGGATGCTAGTACACATCTTTAATAGCCCTAATAGGAATGTGAGATGCGAGCGAGTCTGAATGGCAACCAGAAGCCACGTATCCTTCTGCTCTGTCGACACCGGTATCTGGGTATCTGGGTATCTGCCTAGCGCCTATCTAGTAGTATGAATGCCGATGGCAGGGTTGTCCGAGATGCGAGCGAATCCGAGGAATGGAGTATAGTACATGCCATGGAATGAAGTTTTCCGAATAAGGGGAAATGGAGGAAAAAGGCCACCCTCAGTCAAAGCGAGTCTCTCTTTCCTCCTCCCGCATTTCTTTCACTCAAGTACGTAGGTACATACACATCTAGGCGTTAACTCGCCGCCCACCATTCGGATTCATCCTTTCCTTCGCTTTGGGAAACGGGAGAGGCTGGTTGTTTGTTCACTGGTGGTAGTAGTGATGTTGGTATCCCGCTAACGAATGATTCGGTCGTTCGTTCTTTCGCTCCTTCGTATGGATGTATGTGCGTATATAAAACTATGAGAGTGCAGTGAAGAACAATCTCGTCGTACCACGTTTTTCCTGGGCTAAAATAGAGACGGGAGGGCGGAATGGAGGGATACTGGTATTCGCTATGTGAGGTTCGAGGAGGCTTTTCGATTCGAGAGGCGAGAAGCGAGAATTTGGAAGACCGACCTAGGAAATGGACGCGATGAAAAAAGTTTACTCGTCTTCTCCTTCCAACTTTTCTCCGATTTTCTCGGGTTTGAAAAACCATGCGGGACTTGCCCCGAGCTCGATTAGTACAGGGGTATACAATGAGTGAACAACGACTACGTGGAGAGAGAAGAACACGACGACGACGACGACGACACGAACGGCCTCTATCAAAAAAAGTTTCTCGGTTCATTCTCCATTTTTTAGCAGCCCCCGTTGCACAAGTATAGGGATTTGCCCTAGCTTTGTGCACCTCGTACGAGTTCCGCTCTTAAGAAGCCTTCCCCCGAGATGAGAACCAGGGTGGAGTGAATGCAGGGAGACAACATTCAGCACCATCCATACCTCGAGATCCGAATGCGGTCTCTCTCTCTCCCAATCCTCAATGCACGATTTATGGCATTTACGCCTTAAATGACCCATGACAGGCTCTACGCGACCTTCACTTTTGGAGCAAAAGCTCAGCGAGATGTGCCGGTTCTACGCGGGCAAGAAGAAATTAGAAGTCTGTTTGCCCTGAACGTCGATGGTCACTAGTGACTAGTCAGTCTACGTACTCATACTACGTAGGGATAATGGGACTTCGACGAGACTGCCCATTTGTTGCTCTCCAGTTGATCAAGATTGAGCTATAATCATATGTTTTCTTACCTGTTGAGGACGAGAAGAACACGCCTTGACGAGGTTTTAAATAGGGGTGTTGCATGCTTGCATACGATCGTTTCACAGCCTGATGTTGCAGCAACATTTTCGAAGACATGCGTTCCTGCTGTTGATGCTTTAGCATGGAGTTGATTTGGCTCTGTTGTTGACTAGCATTGCTAGGGAGAGCCATGTTACACTGACAATTCTTGAGGCTACACACTCTGGACGAGTCTCCCGGCCTCATGGGCACACCCCCCACTCCACCGGCTCCGTGACTGCGACTGGTTGGGATCTGAACTGGAGGTAGGATAACATTGGATTTCAATTGACGAGAAATGCTCACACCTCCCAACAGACGAGGATTCTGTTGATGAGGACGCGATGATGAAGATGCTGATGGGGGAGGCGGAGGTGGAAGCAGTTGGTGACGAGACTGGGAGGACTGAGGGGCTCTGGAGGGGACGACACTCTTCATAGAAGACACTAGTTTCTGACTGTAAGCTGGATGAATCATAAGGATGGGATCACTGTTCTTAGGGATCTTTGGAGCATTGGGTAAGTCATATTCAATGCTGCAATCCACGAACAAGGGTTTGGAATAGTCCTTGCCCGCAGGTACGGATTTGGGAACACCCGAAACGGTGCATCGCCGCAACTGCTGTTGTTGCTGTTGCCGTTGCCGCTCTTGTTGTTGTTGTTGTTGCTGCTGCTGTTGATGTTGTTGCTGCTGCAAATGGCGATGTTGTTGTTGTCGATGCTGCTGCTGCTGTTGCTGCAGATGTTGCTGCTGCCGCTGGTGTTGAAGTTGTTGATGCATGTGGTATTGTTTCATGACAAATGCGTCGTGATGTGAAACTTGGGGCCCCGGAGCAAATGATGCCAGCCAATTATTACCCCGCAGGTCTCTGTTGAGCCCCATGATTGCACTGGGCCATTGCCGGCCTTCCCTCACAGCTTGTGGAACCGGTCCCATAAACATGGAACCCGATGCCATTGCGGGATTGAACATCACACCCCCATCAACACTGCTAACATTATTACTACTATTACAACGATGACTGGGCTTCCCCGATCCGGGGAGCGGGACACTACAACCCGAAGGTTGTTCTGCGGAGCTGGAGAAACTTCCCACTCTTAGATCATCACAAGTGCCACTTCGAGCAGACCTCGAAGGGTCAAAATAGAATCCAGTCCCGTAATTGCTGAAAGGGGCCTGTGCGGAACTGGAAACCCCAGGCGGGTTCATGGGACCCATCATGGGCCTTTGGAAAGGTCCACCCATTGCTGGCGTGGGCTGTATCACAGAAAGCATGTCGTGTCTTGAACGGCTCACTGCTCGGTTTCTTTCGGTCTCTGGACGTATTCTTGCTCTGTCAGAGGTCTGACTCAAACTGAGCTGTTCAATGTTCATCCTTTTTTTGCGCCCCCCATCTCAAGCCGCGCTTCCTTCCAAGGGTCGGGATCTGCTTTTGCTCACCTACGTAGACACAGACTGCTCTGCTCTGTTGTTCTGCTCAGCTGTGCTCGCTCGCTCGCTCGTTCCCTCCAATCCACCAACCAAGCGAGGCAGGCGGCTTGTGCTAGTGTGCCAGTCTGCCAGTCTGGATGTCAACTAGTTCGGAGGCATGGAACATGCGTTTGAGTCAGCTGAGTTTTCTGCCTACATACATGTTCACTTGTCTCACATACACATGCAAGTACCAGCACGGCTGAAATCAGATCTCGAGAATTGCACTCCCCTTTTCTCTGGCAGGATAATAATGAACTTGCGCTAGGAAAGAGAAACAGATAGACACAGACAGACAGTGGGTCCCCACTCTCATTGCTCTTGTGTCCGTGCACTTGACACTACGTACGACATGCATGACATTCAAAACGAGATGTGTTCGGATTTATTGGGGGACGACAAAGAGGAAAAAACACAGTCTGAATTACGACCTGTCCTCTAAAAGACTAAAACTCGAGGAGATGCACACTAATAAAACAACTCGTTCGATTCACCCAAGACGTCATACCCACACAATTGAGATGATCAAGCGGGAACACCTTGTTTCAAATGATAAACTAGATACATTTCTGTCATGTTTGCCGAGCCTTTAAAAGGGTCGATTGATGGTAGAGCGTGACTGCGTTGACTTCATTCGAATACTGCAATCCGTTGCATCGTCGGCTCGATTGGATGGACGAATGGATGGATGGACAGTTGGTTGGTTGGTCTGACGATTGCCACCTTTGCCCATGTTTCAGAAATGGCTGGTCGAGCCTTCAGGCATACTTGAATAATTTACGAATAATACCACCGCGGTGAGGGAGACGAACGGAGGCATGATGCATGCAACAACATGCATGATTATGCATTTTCCATTCTCCACAGCCCTCTTCTTCCTCCTGCAGGTACGACACTCACTCACAAGTACGTAGTACATACCGTACGTAGCCTTCCGAGGCTGGAAAACCAAGCATGCATGAATGATTGGATGGCTCGCATCCAGGGCATTTTGAAACTACCTGAATCCTGTCGTGAAGTTGAGTTTTCCAAGTGGTTGTAGTCCCCCTTTCTGTGCAATGACTCAGACTTAAAGAGCTTTATGGATGCCATAAAGTGGGTGTTGCGTCTCGGAGGGAAAAAAGTTCAATCTAAATAAACTTTTTCTCACATTTCATGCCCATTGCCCGGGTTTATGGGCTCAATCACATTAACCATGAAGTGTTGCAAACCGACGAGTTCTACCACTTGTACATGTACACACAGTACCCACACTGACTGACTGACTGACTGACTGACTCGGTTGCCTATCCATCCATTCCTGGTAAATGGGAAACCATGCTTGAGTCGGGCAGAACAAATTGAGATCGTCATGGAAAAATCTTGACATTGGGGGCGTTACTTGAACGAGAACAAAAACTCGGCATGGGATGATAACACGGCTTCATCCTCATCTCCAAACATGAGAGTCGAGACAAGGAGGTCAAGTCGTAAAACACCAGCCAAATAATCTGACAATTTGGAACGTTAGTTGTTACTATTCATGGAATTTGTGTTGTCGTCCAGAATCGATTATGCGTGTAGCTTGTGTTGGTTTGAATCTCGGACCAATCTCAGGCTAAGAACCTTGTGGTTGGACGATGAACGTAATCTGATAGGAAACAACCAAGGGGCATTTACGTAGAACATTCTAAAACAAACTCAACCCTGCGCGATGTGTGCCTGCCGCAAAGGAAGTCATTTATTACTTGGAACTAGAAGTTTCTCAAAGTTGAAATGACACAAAATCGAGATATAAATCTCCTGGGATTGTTCTACGATTTAATGAATGCCAGTTTTATGGTCTCGGAGTTAAACAAGTTTCATGGTGTGGTCGCTAAAGGACTATCTGCTTTAATCCCGTCAAGTTTTTTTCCCTGTCACAAGCTTGAAGGATTAAAAGCCCTAGAGCGATGTATTTTATCTACAACCTGAACTTGTGTAATAAAATCGGGATAATTTATCGTTATTGCTGTCATGGCTGCTAATGAATCATTTTGAAATATATGCACGTTGTTGCGCTTTAAAAGTAGCCGACCATACATCCTCAATCACCTCCTTGATTCATTTTTGCCACCAAACCAAAACTCTAATTGCTCATTGCTGCATGCCAATCTGACCGCATGCTTCGAATTTTTTACTCACTTACACAATTAGTCCGTACGTGCAGACTATAACTTTGGTCGAGCTTCAAATAATTGTCAAGTATGTCCATTGTATGTACATGCAACCACAAATCCACAAATTCTCCCAAAATACGTTAAAGGTGAACAAAGACCTGGTCAGGAACCCTTTAACACAAAAAGCAGTATGCACTTGTCTCGGTTTAATGAAATTCAAAGACATTAATCGCCTCAAATGACTCATAACTCAAATCCCTCCAAGTGTTCCGTTTCTAAATCAGTATCAGTTGGTTGAACCTCGGACTGCCAGCATTAACTTTCAGTCCGTGTCTCATATCAAGTTCAAGCCAGGCTCCGTTTACTGAACTCTTGCCCTTCATGATACATATAGATAGTTTTCTTGACTTGTAGGTCCGTAGGTTTGCCAAGATCTGCCATTAATAATCACGTAATCTATAACGAGATTCGTGATTACCACTTCCATGTGAAGAGCATAGTAGATTGAAAAGTACTACTCACTTGACGTCTCAGTGCTTGCCGTTGTTTCCAAGAATCTTGGCAGGCAAGACAGATAGCTCTCGAGTAGGCAAGGATTGTATTTTCGAAACAATTGCGGTAATTTATCACGCGCTTCAATTAGAGCCAGGGCGTTTTCAACTCCAAATATGACGGGCCATTTTTAAACATCTGGTGGGCTCTTGAGGCCAACTACGTGCGTACCAACAAGTTCCTATGCCCTTACAAGTGGGTAATGAATCCAACACGAAATGGAAGTCATTGTCGGGTACTTATTTTGGGGCTTTCTTTGAAGGCGAAACCTGATGCTCGAGCCAATGAATATGTAAAACGCAAAATCCATTTTTAGCCAGGAAGGACGATGGCAGATCATGTTGGCTAATATTAAGTGATATCTTAGACTTATACACATTCTCTGAAGGTACGTAATTTGACTTACGAAAAAGAACAATACCTCATATTCCGCCATTTAACGACCACCACGACCACGGCCACGACGACCAAGGGACTGCAATTTGGTGGTTAGTCAAGATAAGTATGTCTTGGCGTCATCTCATCGCTCTCCGTGAGCTCGGAGGAATAATAAGCAATAACGACGACAGGAATGCTGCTTTAATTGTAAACTGCAATTACAGCCTTAATTGCAAATTACATGAACGATCCATTATTCCTTGTTACCCTCATTCCAAACTTGGGAGACCGGACGAACTTGCTCATTCTCCACTACTACTTGTATTACGTACCTACGTACACATCTACGGTACAATACATAATACAGAAAGAGCGACAGGGTTGAACTCACAACGATGTCCAGTTTGCCATTACGGAATTAGAGAGACCGAGACACACTGGACGAACGGCGTGGATTGTTCGTTAAAATAAAGCATTCCCGGGGATTTTTTTTTGTTTTGGCCTCCTGAGGCTATTAACTTAATACCCGAGAAGAGGATAAATCCAAGCATAGCAGCGGTTGTCCCGAAGAGCGGTCGCACTCATATGCCCAGGTTTTGTCCTAAGCTACGTACTTGATCCTCACTCCACGACTTAACGTATCATTGGCCACATTGGATCTGGCCTAATAGTTCAAGGTTCATCATTTGGAAATGCGAATTGGTTATTGCCTCGATCGTGCTTGGTGCAAGTACGTACAACGTACGATGCTCAAGTCCGTCTGTGCAACAAAGAAGAGACTCGGCTTAAAGTAGATATCAAAACCCGTTGTGATTTTTGCATATCCCATTTATAAAGTGTTGTTATGCCTGCATATGGAGGGGAATAATCTATTGAAGTCGTTAATTAAAAATTCCGGGACGAGTCTCAGGTCAATGGGGACCGGGAAAAGGAGTGGAAGCGGGCGGGTTACTGGAGTGGAGCCATTAAAAGCACATTTTGGCCCAATAATTCCAAGTATTCCTCCCTCGATCAGCCTGGGCAAAGAAGAAGAATGAGACCGAGGTGGTGGGTTTATTGTCCTCCCGAAATGAAGGTGACTGAGTAGCACCTGGAATTGTCTCAATGTACTTAGCTCGTTCACCGGGGATGACATGCACTTTTAAGCGAAACTGCAGTGTTATTCCTCCCGCTGGGAATCGAATTGGGGACGAGATATATTGGTCTGCTTAGCAAAAATGTATCTTCAGTCCAAAACGCAATCCCGGATTTAATTGTAGATTGTAAAAATTTGGAGAATTGAGATGGCAAGCCTTTAGGTCATTCATTGGCTTGATACGTTTCCACACTGGACTTACAAGTTATATCAGATTCCACTTGTGAATGCAATGAGTTACGATTCACCTTGGTTTCAAATGTAGTAAACTATTACGAATGTTTGGGATGCGTGTTGTTTGATCCTATTTCTGACATCATTTGACAAGATAAAATTGCATTATGGATGGTGGCATGAAGCACATGTAGAGCATTACATTCTCGACTCATTTACTGTAACTTAGGGGAGAAATTCCACCATTAAAAGCCCCAGAGGAGAACAGTAACGCTCATCATGTGCACTTGTTTTGGGATCACTCTTTTTAATTGGATCGATAAATGAGCTACATTTCCCCTTGAATCAAAACGAAAGTTGGAGTGCCAATGATTACTAACAAGCAAAAAAGTGATATCCCGACTTGCAGTGACGCAAACTAATGGCTTCATTAGATTGTCCCAAATAACAATCACGACATCACGCCAACAAAACAGACAGGCCTCTGCTCGTCTCATCACGCCCTCGTATTTGGCTGCCAAAATTTGACTAAATATAAAATTTAGCTCCTTCCATGTCCAAGCACAATATCGTGTAATGAATGCAAATCAAATTTCAATTTGACGTCTCGCTCTGTTGTTCACCACCAGATCCCTGAAACCACAACACAATCAGTGGAAGAAGCAGTCCTTCCAAGGGGAACACGCATTTTCCACGAGAAGCTCCTACCTTCTATAGACGTAAAAGAGTACTTGTGCTTAGAGGAGGATTGGAGGGAAGAAGGGAGGGATCCTTCACAATTCTCGCACGAACGTGGGCTTTTTTTGGGACTCGAACGGCGCTGTAATTAACTCTGGCGAGGCAGCCAAAATAAATTTTAATTAATGCAAATACAATGATGGCACAAAAATTAAATTTCCTTCTGACTTGCAGCTTGCCAAGACAAGAGCCACCAACCAACCTTGACTCACCCCCCAAATAAAAATGGCTACGTAGTACTGTGCATACGGTACACAATGTGATCCGCGTTTTCCTTTCAAAAACTTGTCAGCCCGATGGGAATGGAACAACCTTCTTTCTCCTCGTCTTCGAATTTCTTCTGGCTCTGCCACTCTCTTGTGGGGATTAGACACATAAATTATGGACATTTGTGATTGCCATTTGGGGAAATGGATCACTTTTTGATGAGACCCTCTCCTCTCTTTCTGCGCTGCTCTGGAGATCCGATCGATTCCCCCTCCTTCCATCCAAAGAGCTGAGATGACGAGTTCTACGTGGTACTTAGTATGGAATAGTGCCCTCACTGCAGAGTACAGATCGATTCCAGGGAGGCTACAGATGCTATCATGCCAATCCGACTTCTGTAGGTCTGTAGTTACTACATACATTTCTCCACCCCTTAAGCTTTACATGTGGAGACAGTTTTCCACAATTTGAGCTCCGATCACTCGACCGAGTATTTGACTCACACTTTGGAGTAGTACGTAGAGAATACTGTATGTGTTAGCGTCAAAAGAATCGAATGAAACGAGAAGCACGATTTTGCCAAACAAGTTGCAAATGCAAACAAAAACTCAACTCAAATGTCAATTACATCAGAAGAGGCTTGACATTTTCAGAGGGAAATCCGTACAAACGAGGATGAATCCTTGTGTCATCATGATGATCCATTCGTACAATCGTTTTCCTGCACAATAGTTCATCAAAACTTTGAGCAATAAAACCTCCACTTTGCACGCTGCATCCAGATTGTCGGAGTGATGTCATTCGTGTTTTATATCAGGCCAGTAATCTGAAGCTAGGCTCAAATTTGAAAAAAATATCCACTTGAGGCTTTTCACTTCCATTTTGATTCCATCCATGATCCTTATCGTTGCCTTAAACAGAGCGAGACCTTCAGGGGTGTGAAGGAAGCCTCGATGTCTCACAGACCATGCTCGTTAGAAGTAATGAAACATTTGTGACCTCTTAACAGTTGATGAATAGCTTTGACAAAAAAGTCGAAACGAGGAAAAAGAAATGAAAAGACGTAGGGCATAACATTGCAATGGTCATTATTCAGGCCGCAATGATCGGATATCTAGTTTCGCACCAGTCCTTTTAGTGTGCAATGTTTTGCAGCCGAAAATGCGAGGAGGGAATATCAAAGCCAATCAAGGAAACCGAAACCTGACAACGAAATTTATTTCATGCTCCGAATGGGCTTCAAATCAACCTCGTCGTCGAGTTGAAATCGAGTTTTGCAGCAAATTGGAACGAGATTTCGAGGGCAAGTTGGACGGATTCAATTTCTGGGGAGATCTTGAAATTGTGTGTTCTCAGCTATCGAAATTCGAATGGGAGAGAAAGAGAGAAAGACAGGTTCAGAAATAAATTGAGGCTTTGAGAAATCAAGGAAATTGGAATGTCAGGACTTTGGATGATGAGGAACACGACTAAATGGGTTGAAGAGGAGAGGAAGAGGAGGAGGGAGAGGATCTCTGACTCTTCCAACCAAAATACCATCCTCGCCAAGAATGTTTCCAACCTGAAAGATAGCGGCTCCCCAAGTAACTCAAACCCAATACCTTCTCAGCATTGGAGAGAGATCGAAGGAGAGAGAGAGAGAGCATTGGAGCTTGTCGCTCCATTGTCAATGAGCATGGGTTCCTTTATCATGATCATCATCTCATTCTTTGCTCGCTACGTGCTCTTTGACTTTTACAACCATTTTTCTGGATGAAAACGTCATAGTCGACTACAACAATGTAATCTGATGATAATGACACACAATGAACCAACACTGAAAGAATTCTACAACTACTTTCAAGAACACCGTGCGGCTAGCGTCTTGTTGCATCTGGACGGCAAATTTGCTCTTCTCGTTTTGAACAGTGGATGAAAGCCTCTAAGATGCCTGATGAACCTCGCCGGGTATGCAAAGATCGATCTCCATGTTCCTCGACCGGAATACGAGTATGCGTGAGTATGAGACACGGAATGCCTTTGGGGATGGTAGTGCATGCCTTTGTACCCACTCCTAGATCACACATCCACACACACGCACATTTACACACAAGACTGTTGCTTTGAGCTGAGACGAGAAATTCCTGGTCGTCTTGTTGATAAGCATCCTCTGAATTCTCTGACATGAACAACACTCATCTCCGTGGCTTCTCGCTTCTCCGTTCTTTCCCTGGTTTGCTTCATGCAGTACAATAGAGAGAATGGAGAACGGAGAATTGGTATGTACGTATGCAAGTTGATCTTGGAATTTGGCCTTTCTCCGCCAAAAGATGAGGTAGTCTTCGAGTTTCTGGGAGCGGTGCATCCCAATCATCCTGATGATGTTGCCATTGGCCATCGTTGAAACATGCCCAATCATCCTGATGATGTTGCCATTGGCCATCGTTGAAACATGCATACAAACGCAAAGAGTTTACACAACGCATTTTGTGCGCGATACTTTTTTGCTCGTCCATCAGCCAAATATGACTTTGTATGCGACATCCATGTCGTTGATTGATTTTTGCGGCTATATAGCGATCATCTTAAAGCCATCAAGCCATGCGTGCATGAAGAGCGGTCTCTGAAAATGCCTATTAACCGTCATTGTTCCCAATCTCGACCAAACAGCCCGAAAAGTGCAAGCTTAGCCGGGGCAAATGAAGCAACGAAGACGCTCAAGACATGTTGTGGTTTTATCATCAGCCTCATCGGATGCATTCCTCCAAGACCTTCTTCCCAATTCAGAGTGATTAAGAATGCCCCTTGTGAGTGGGCAATTTCTAACCTCCCATGGCTTGAGATGGTGCTCAAACCTCGTGTAAGAGATCCCTGATAGCCATACCAGACACAAGCGTTTTGCTCTGGGGCCTGTCTCTCATACTGATTAAGTCCATTCTTCATTTAACGATCACGATCGTTTTGACAAACCACAAGTCTGACGAGAGCTTCGTTACAGAAAAGTACGGCTTTGAAAGCATGAAAAGCGACAATCTTCCCTAAAAAACACGAACATTTTGTAATCTCCTGTGGGTAAACCTCGGATGGAAGTTGGTTATGACCATACTACGACCAAGCCGCTCGTCCACGAAACGTGGTCGATCCCAGTCATAGCAAGCTACTCCAAGCCTGGCCAAGGCGCCAAATGGCCAAATACTGAACCGTAAAAAGTTAGCCAAAAACCAATTGTGAAACCATTCATTGGAAATGTCATTAGCACAAGGCTGCCAAAAAGTGGATGTGAGTGAGTCGAGGAGGCTTTGCAGTCCTCCTTCTTGTCCTCGCCGCCGACAACCACAAGCAGAACTTTTCTCGACAAAGGCTTCAATTTACCCAAAATTGTTTTTTGAATGTCAGTGTTAAAGTGTAACGTTGTTGGCTAATGCCAAGTGCAAGTTTTTGCCTCGTTTTTTTCTTGCGGACAGAGAGCGCCAGAGAGGACGGCGTAATGTATATGATAATGGTTGGTGGTGGGAATCGGGAACTGGGAATGCAAAAGCAAGTCGAGCAGACCATCCAACACGCTGAGTTGAGGTTTGGTTCGTGGTACATTAAGGACTATCATTATTACATTCGGAAACGGGCCATCAAGAACCCCAGGTGACTTTTTAAAGGGCGCAATCCAGAGACTCTCCTTCTCCTTCAGCGTTCTCCACCTTGAGACTCGTAACTGAACGTGATTTATTTCATTATACCACTATCACTGTTGATCCAGCCCGTTTCGGACGAGTGCTGAAGTACGCACGTAGCAAACTCGCAAAGATGGGAGAACGTAAGAAAAAAAGGAAAAGGGCGTTCTAGCGCCTTTGAATGATAAGCTCGTGCATTTCCGTCTAGTGTCTCCACGAAATCTGCTTCCCTACGTTTTCCGGGCGGAGTGGTCTAGACGTGACGGTCCTAGAATGGAGAATTCCAATGTGGAAGGGGGCGTTTTTGAAGTCTGTATTCGCATTTCTTGATGCCTGTAATTTAACCCTCCTGGAAATGCGCACCCAAAAGGCTGTTATCAGAAATCTAACGCCCCTAATTACCATAGAATGGAAGCCGCTGGTTCACCGCGGTACATTCGACGGGGTGTTCCCATCGAGTTCTTTGAACTTCTGGGCGAATATACTATACGCATGTGCAGTCGATTCGGGGCTATGACTAGGACACCCGGTTACAGTTGGTAGACTTGCAAACATGATATGAAACCCCTAGAGGAAAACCCACCGGGAGATGCAATCATGAACAAAAGGGTTTAATTTCGGAGAAGAAGGAGGAGGAGGAGACAGTCCGACGATCAAGAATCGAGGGAACGAGAGGGTTTTGCGAGAAAAAAAGCACCCAGATGAGTTACACCGTGCTCGGAAAGTTGGGAGCTCCTTTGCTCTGGTCTCCCAAGATTTTCGACGAGAGTTTGGAAGTAATTACCCTTTGATCTTGGAGTATGTAGAATTAGCTTTTGAGGCAGATGCCCTTCGCCCGCTTCTCAAGTTGTCAATTTTATTGCGGTGATACTAGTTAGAACACTCTGGTCGATAGGTTGGAATGGAGTTTGCCAATTTAGCGATCATCAATAGCCAAACAGAGTCTGGCAATCGTCCGTTAAAAGAGCTTGAAATCTCGCAATTATCCATCCACCCCACATTGCATTCCGCTCTGTCAGGACGACGAGGGTCTGTCTCTTGGATCGTTCGAGCCCCCTGGCCAGATGATATATCTGGCTATCAAAAGATAAAAGAGAAGACAAGGTTATTATGATTCATAGCTTGAAGACATGGACGACTTGGAACCAATATTCAATTAAGCCTCGACTCGTCTCTGTCTCTCTATTCTCTCAATAGCAAATCTAATCTCTAAACCCTTCGTAATGGAACAGAGATAGGAAAGGGCAATATCAAACCATCATATCATCATCGAATCTCCTGTAGCGAGCCAAATCCATGTAGCGCGATTCGAGAGAATTAATTGGATACACAACCGCTTGCGACAGCTTCATGTCGTGCTCCTCGGTTCGAGAAGAGGACCACGAAGGCGATGAAGACGATGAAGACGACGAAAAGAACGACCCCAATGCACGACCAACCACCACCAAAAGGCACTCGGCAACGTTTACGCCTCTTTATGCACCACCAGACAAACCGAGACAGGAGATCAAGAATCTCCAGAACCCCGAGATGACCGACCTGTATAAATGAGTCGAAAATAGCACTCACACTGGGATGGATGGTTCCTGTTACAAGATTCAGGATTGGGAGATTTGCTTGAGCTCTTGAAATGTCTGGTCGGAGTAAGAGCCCCCCACTTGCTGAGGTTTGATTACCCCTTGTCATAAAAATTGTCAAATGTTAATAGCCTTTCGATCGAATGGCAAACTGACTGAGAGCTCGCCTGTCAACTTTGAAAAACAACCAAGCGCTTCGATGATTCCTGCTGTTCTCGAGTTTTCCAGCAATCCCCTGCAAGTTGTAACCAAAGGGCAAGTCCCTTGGCCGTACAGCAGATTCCTGCTGTTCTCGAGTTTTCCAGCAATCCCCTGCAAGTTGTAACCAAAGGGCAAGTCAACAATGGAAATTATTCAAATTAGACAACCATGTGTTCAAATCCTATGGCACCGTCAATCCTGCCCTTCAATAAATCTCGGCCAAGTTATTAGTTTCCTTTAAAAAAAAGTGGCTCGATTCCCATTTTCCTTCGCTCGTTGCTGATCGCTTAGGGCCCTTTGTTCTCCGTCACTCACCTTTCAAGATTAATAACGAGTCCTGGAAATACATATTACCGAGAACAATGGCAAATCGTGTGCACTGTGAGAGTCGGATTAATGATGGTTTACCCATTTCATTCCCTGTAATCTGCACTTCGTCCTGTTACTCCTTCGATAGTAAGTACAGACGTACAAGGCACCTTTTACAACTTGAATGGGCTCATGCTGCATGCAATGGTGGGTGTACTGTTGCTGTACGTGGTACAGTATGTACCTATCCTACAGTGTACTCTTGTAGTATATGTATTGTGCGAAGAAGCCGTGTTCATTGTCAAACTAAACAAAAGCCTTTCAGTCCCCATGTCACGATACCGGGCGATTGAGGGTGATCATTAATTCCCAGACCTTGTCTAATATGTAATTGGACAAATTATTGATCACTTAGACACTCTCAGCCGCTAAATCATATGGTTCGACATCCATGGCAATTATCCCAGTGACGAAATTAGGGGGCTTTTTATTTCGCTCCCTTCTCACAACACTAAGGGGCATCCCAATTCTGAACTGGTTACTGGAGCAAGCGCAATAACACCCCCTAGCACCAACCAGTGTACGTACGTACAGCCAGCCACATTACAATCCCCGGAGATGTTGTTTATCATTACAAAGCTCAAAGTCATGTAATAACTGCCCATTGAGGACCACGATTTCGTCGTACGTTCAACCCATGAAGAAATTCCAAAATTGTTCGTCCAAGCTAGATGTGTGCATGGAACGAAAAATGCTACACTACTGTACATACTTACACGCAGGGTGTTGACATGGCCTGAACTAAACTACCTAAAGGTATCATTAAGCCAATCATTTATGGATGAGACACTGATATTCAGCTTCAGGGGCGCTTATTTTCCGGTGTCTTTTCAGGACATACCTGAAAAGCGCTCGTTGCGTAACAGTTGTTGGTTTTCGATCATGATCGAGCCAACTCTATCATTATAACAACCTTGAACGTGAATTGATCATTGAATTAAGTTGGTACGTATATTTTTTATGGATTTGATGTCAATCAGTTTTCCGGTCAATCAATGTCCCAAACAAGAATTCATTACCAGCTATCTTGGGTTATGTTTCTCGGCGAAATTTGTTCTGAATTGATTATCTGAATTCCCTCGCTAACGGGTCCTCGCTAATTTTAAGTGTTCCGAATTCTTTGTGAAACGTATTTGGTCTTACCCATGCACAATTTAAAGTTTCCATTTCACAGTCACATTTCATGACATTTTGACATCTTTTTCTCACATGAGTCAATGCGATCTGTGGAATGATTCTACTAAAATGTATTGCTAAATAAGTTTCCTAAGTATATACAACTGTAATTTTCTTTATGATCTTGAAATGACTCTTTGCATATGTTCAAAACTAAACATGTCTCGAGGAAACTTCAATGTCACTTTCTGAAGTAATAGTAAGAATGCTTCAAACGTTGGAACGTACCAGTGCAGTTTTTTATTGCCAAATTGGCAAACTATTCCTCGACTTGCATCCATTCGAAAAGAGCTTAAAGCCTTACATATGGAATTAAGGGGGGATTTGAGAGAGTTATTTAGATTATTGCCTGGAGATTTGGGTCTTTCCTATAAATAAACATGAAGTGTTTGATTCCGAGCACATCAATTCATTATTGGCTCTAGTCGGTCACGTCATCAAAACAAATTATGATTCTTCTTTTCTGATATACATCTAGGTTCAAACAGAAATTACTAACACAAAAATAGCCCTACGTACGATGTTCTTGGAACTTGTTTACTATTGTTCAATTAGACAAAGTTTATGCAGTATATAGACACTAGCTGGATTGAATCAGTGCCCGAATAGTTTTTCCTTTGATGCACTGGAACCATCATAAAATGCATTTCCACTTTTAATTGATGATTTGTAGCATATAAAAGTGATCAAAATGCTAAGCAGGGAATAACCATAATTCGTATCACCAAATCAAAATTCTACAGACACAGCCTTTGGAACGATGGTCTACCTTTTTTTTTTATTTTCATAACTCGAAATCAGGTCGCGAATTTGAATTGCTCGGAGAGCATTCTATTGATCCCCAATTTGTAACATAACCGCAAATACCGAAAATGGATGTGTTCATTATCCTTTGATACAGCAATTTTTGCATCGCCGTAAAACTGTGTGTTATGTCGTTGTGACGTAAAAACTTGTTTTCATACCAAAGACTTATCTCTCATTCTGAACTCTAAACTCTTAAGATTTAGTTTAGGTCCAAAATATTCGAACACTGCATTATCATATAATGGAGATGAATGGGAGTAACAAAGAGATTACAACCCTTTTTTGAATCTTTTTTGAATTTTTGTTTAAATAAAGGCGGTAATGCCAATATTTTTCGAGGTAGGAACTGGCATGGCATGAATCTTGTGGAATCTACGAGTTCATATCCACGGGTTTCCACATGAAGTTGTCAACATTAACTCCACAAATAAGAAGAACAAAGACATTCAGCTCATGACGATTACAAAACCTTGATTTGCCCTTAATGGAAGCATCCTTAAAAGTCCAATTTGTTGAGTTGTACGTATATGATATAAGCGTTTTCCTCACATCCTGAAACATGGGAAGTTTCTTTCACTTATCTTGTGAAGGAGAAAAAAAGACAAATTTCATTTGAAACGAGGAAAATGTTTCCACAAAATGAGAATCATTCCCAACAAAAATATGAATCCATCAAAAAAAGTTGTGGATCATTTTTTTACGATTTGATTAGATGATGTTGGCGTGTTTTTTTGTCCCTGGAGTATATTTGATAAAAAGGACGCTCTTTTTCGGTTGTCTAGGCCAAATTGTTGAAGAAGGCTCTGCTGAGATATCCTGCTTCTTGAGTAAATATCCAATATGTTCAAATTCATGTATGTGCAATATTGTTCACAAGAGAGGAGCTGACAAAAATCCTTCGAAGAATCCCTTTCGACAAGATTTGCTCTGCAAACACTTCAAAAATCTTGCACAGGCTCCGGTCTTGTTGTACCAAGCACAAAACGCTTTTAAGCAGGAATTTAAAACCTACAAAGGGTTTGACGAGGCCAAAAAATTGCATGTCACATCTTCTTGCCGAGATTTAATCCTAAAAAAGTATATGAATGCTGTCTGTGAGTAATGCCAATCCCACTTAATAGCATCAGCCCACATTAAACATAGATGAATCGTCTGTCTTCCCTCGCAATTTGTCCATCGAGGGCTATAAATCGTTGATTGTCTAGAAAATTGAGGGTAATTTACAATGAAAAGAAGGCTTACTTTACACTCCAAGTCGTTTTGGTCAATGAAAAGGGTCTTCTTAGAGCCCAAAGGGAATCCTGAAATGAAAGAGGCACGTAAATGGCTTCCAACCAACAATGGACGACCAGAACCAGATTTGGACTCGGAATTAAATCATTGAAATCTAGCGTAATCTTTTTTTGTGTAACTGGAAGTTGTCGTGACTTAGATGGATAGCGGAAGATCCTCACATTCAAATGATCTTCTTTCAAGCTCAAAGTATTGAGGGGGTCTTCTTCCAACAGCCTGCATTCAGATCGCGAGATCAAAAGCCTCACTTACAATTCCAGGGAAAAAAAAACTCGTACAATTTTAACCCTCTTTTTTCACATTCAGGGCTACCTACCTACCTGTAGAAGCATTACCAAAAACATCACGGGGTTTGTACCAATACTAGTAATGCTACGGTTAAATCCTCTCACGTTAGCATCTCTAAAAGATCACGAGTTAATGTATAAAGCATTTCTTCGATTTCAGTTCCAAGTTATTGATTTTTTTCGGAATTTGGATGCGATTGAATGAAAATTGCATTACCACCAACGACCATATAGCATGATTTGGTTTGCGGTTGCCAGATCTATGATGTGATTGTAATTGAAATTATATCAGAGCTCAGAACTCTGACAAATTGAAAGAAATAGCATTGGAGCCAATGTGATGTGAAGTATTCAAACACGAAGGTTTTTCTTACCAACCATTATTTCAGGTTGACTCTTTGAAATGCTTCAGACGCATTGATATTTTCATATGATTGTTTTAGAGGTCTTTTATTGATCAGCCTTGGTGGCCAAGTGACTGCATTTATCTATTCGATAAAAGGTAAATTTTTGGGCTCATCGAAAGATCGTTGGGATTGAAAGATTTCATACGAGATTTGCCGAGTCACACAAAAATCTTCCTTCCAAATGCCACCAGCATCAACATTGAACAGAACGGTCCGATCTGGCTAAGAAGATGCTGCATCTCATCTGTACCACCTGATGTTCTGTGAGTTTTAAAAGGAAACGAATGGCTGATTCAAGCTCAGGATTGTGGTAGGAGAATCTCTGCCAGCTGTAAGGATTGCAATCGCTTGCCTCCTCTGAGATTCTGTGGGGGATGCCAAATGACCATTGATTGGGTCTCATTTAAAGACCACATCTGATTGGCTAATGGTCCATTCATTTCATGAGCTCGTCAAGATCGCTTTGAATGGCTCATTTAGGACACTCACACACACACGCGCGCACCTTAAGAAACCTCAAAAAAAGCCATTCCTTTCCAACCAAAGGATCTTAAGATATCGGTTTGAAGAAGTAAAATTCCCTGATGATCTACTGAGCTTCCTTTCAGCAACATTTTCTCGTACGTAATTGGTCATTGTTGTTGCATTCATTGGTAGTTAGCGAGTAAGTCTGTCATTGATTACTGGCATGTTTAACCACAAAATGGTTTCAATTGGAATCAGCTTAGGATTGAGAAAATTTGGTTTGAAAATTCCTGGAATTTGCCGTCGAACAAAGACTGTTTGAATCGTTTCCCCATGTCACTCGAGGGTAATTGCACTTGCCATGATTTCCCATGCCGGGAACAGAACTTGGAGCCGTTTAATTACTAAATTGCAGATTTTTTTCATCATGCCAAAATTCCAGGATTTGGTTTTGGGGGGGATCCATGTGGAGAACGCTAATGAGTATCGTTCAAGTTACAAGCACGAATTACAGCGAGAAAAATGTAGACATCAGATGGTTGGGCTACATGCGTACGTACGTAGAGCGCGCATCCGCTATCTAATGGAATGATGAGGCTCAACTGCCAATTAGTTTAGTGCACCAATCAAATAGCCCATCCATCTGGCCCATGAATCCACTAAGGAAGGTCAACAACAAGAAACGAACGAGTACCAGTGGGTACACAACATAATCAGTATTTCAACCCCTGCTAAGAATGTGTGGCTGGTGACTAGTTGGATGGACTGGATGGAGGATTCATTGGCATGAATTGCGAGTCATTAATTTGAGAAGTCGTGAATGCGCAAAGATGAATCTCATCAATCAAGACTTCGTCGTCGTCGTCGTCGTTTGGATCGGTGCTTGGCGCGTTCATATATTTGCATTGAAGCATTTTTCATTCCGCTGGCTTGGTATCAAATGACTCTCAAAATGATAGGTTGTTTTTGCACATTTCGCAGCAAAAAGGAGAAAAAACATCACAAACACACGGTTCTGCCTCAGGCAGAAGCCTACTCGAACATGAGAGGCTTTTTTGAGTCGGTCATTGTTGTGGCAATAATGATCATTTTTAGTTGGCTCTGAGCGAATCAAGTTGCGTAAATGATTAGTGAAGAGCTGTCAATGTTCATTTTTCAGATCGTTGCAAAACGCGAATAATTGATGGTCCTAGGGACAAATCAGGCAAAGGGCCTATCACCCTTAAGGGCACACGTAATAGTATATAATAAACCTCTGTCCCATAGCTAGTCATTAATGTTCTTCGACACACTTTTTCTGATGTTAAAAGCGACTTCGAGGAAGACGAATTGGCGCAAATATTCAGAGTGAAACAATGAGAGTCCGTTTTTGCTCGTCAAGTCCTATCAACTTTTGGAACTGGTTTTTAATGAATGAATCAAAATGTATTTTTTCTATGGGATAATTGACAGCTTTGAGCTTTAGATACAATCATCAACAAAGGAATAGGTGCCAATGGTACTCCTTTTAAATCATGGCTTCAGTTCAGAGTTTTCAATAGCCGTTGATAATGTGGTGGATGAACATGACGATAGCATTTAGTTATATCACATGTATTATTAGCTAACGGTAAGTTTTGATTATGGCAAAAGGCAATATCGGTCCCTCAACAGGCTTCATGATTTTACAATATGATCCACATTTGTATTCTGTTGTCTGCAGAATAAAGGCTGACCCATATTTAGCTCCCGAAATGAACATATGCTAATATTTGGAGAGTCATCAATGAATGGCTTTGAGACACTCTTGCACGTTTTGCATTCAAATACTCGTTTTAGGACGACCTTACTCTGGTGCGACATGAAAATCAACTCATTGATTTACCAACAATCCAAACTACCCAAATGAGTCTTCTTGAACTCACATAGATTTAATTCTGTTTGTATTGTTTGTACATTATACTGAATAATGTCCTTTTTGAGAAACGCTGACTTTTAGAATTGATTGCAAGGGGTGACGCCTTTACTTTAAGTAGTTATAGATGGCTCTCTTGAATCTTAGCTCATTTCTTTAAACCATTGCCTCGTATGGGATATGACGAATCATTGCCCCGGGTGGTCCTTTCGGTTTACAATAGCGAGGTTGGTTTGTATGGCCGATCTGGTTGACATGGGCAAGCCAGATTCCAAAAAAAACTTTTGAAGACAGGAGGGATGTTGACTTGCATGGCTGTGGCCAATAAGTTTACTTTGCCTGCTTTGACCTTTTCGACACAGTTTCAGTCCTTATATGCGGAAGAGATCAGTAAAAAGTCACGAAACTTTGAATGTAGAGCGTGAATGTCAGAAAGAAGAAATAGCAATCGTTTCTAAGGTTAAGCTTGAGTTGGCTTTAAATGGACTTTATGAGCCTTAAAAAAAATCAGACCTTGAGACTTATGAGTTTGCTAACAATTTGAAATTTATATTCTACTTGGGATATTATCTTTTTATCGAGCATAACTCAATTCATATTGGAATCCGTTTGAATTGGCATTAACGACTACTAAGCAGGGCTTGGAATCAAAAGCTTTTTATAAAACAAATAGAACGCAAATTTTAGGTAAACAATAGAAATAGTGATTTAAATTCAACCTAACATGACAGTTCTTGCATTTGGATATGGCTAGATAAGGTTTACTTTACTTAATTTGGTTTATAAACGGAGGGTGAACCTCATCAATAGACCTCGAAAAAAAAGTTGCCTTTTTTAGCCTAAATAATCTTTTTTGAATTGAAAAAAAAGCGAAAAGAAGTTGAGAAAACGCAAAAAGTTGTCAAAACTTGTGACAATGTTCAAAAACAGTTGTAATAATGTAAAAAATCACACTCGTTTTTAGCCCCTTTTAGCCTCCTTGCATTTTTATCTGTTACAAAATCTACTAGGCCTCCAGCTGTATTTACTAGGCTATCCATGCACATGTAGCTCAACTGCAGCTCGTTTTTGCAGGCTTTCCCAAACCAAGTGCATTATATCACGGTTTTGGCCCAATTTTTGACCTCGCTTTGTGATTAAACGGGGTAACTAGAGCCCTCTAAAGGGGTAACTATGAGTCTCCAACACTGCAGCCTTAGCCCGACATCCCTTCGGAGTATTGGCAGTCACGCACCTTTGTCCGGCTCCCGGCCAAATGCCACCAACGACGGGAGCTGACAAAAGATTTGTTCAATCTGGCCCATTCTCTGCCCTGCAATAACCAAGAATTTCATCACTTACCTCTACCTACCTGTGTTTTTACTGTGATTCCTCTCTTCCCTTTTTTCATGTGCATTGAACCAATTCTAGACATACTCATTGTGATATCACTTTCTAGTCAACTATATTATTACTTTTACCGTTTTGACATGTTCTTATTTTATCAACAACCTTTGTATAATGTCTTTACATCATATTTTATTTTTATAGTTATTTTCACGCCAGTATAATCCAGAAGCAAAAATTGGGATATCTTTAAGAAACCGCTTTTCCTTAAATATGAGTTCCAATTGACTTTACTTTGGAAACTGTTCAAAAATGGTAATGGAGAAAAAAATTTGTCAGATTAAAGTCTCTGACAACGCCTCCTTCAGCATAAAGCATCATTAGGGTCGGCCAAAATATGCATTGTATGGTCTATGTCCTAAACAGGTTTATTTGCATAACTAGCATATCTAAATTTCTTTTCGGATATTTCTATGCAGGGCAAAGCCCAAAAACATATATTTATTTTTGCGACAAATTGAGACATTAGAGGCGAGTGGCGGAAAAACAAGGCAAAAGCCTTTTCTCGAGATGTCGCGGGTTGAACTTCCTCTGTCAGAAGTTCACCCTTTTGGGGAGATGTGGCTAGTGCAGTTTCTTAGTAAAATGGATGTCTCAGTTTGATTTTCGTCCCAAATCTTTCTTAACAAGACCTATAAATACTAACAGCACCCACAGACAAAGAACCAACATACTGTACACTGGACAAAGGCATTGCCTATTATAAAATGTGATGGCTGACATTGGCAATAACCAAGATTTTCATCACTTACCTCTACCTACCTGTCTTTGTAGTATCTGTAACTCACCTCTTCCTTTTTTTCATGTGCATAGAATCAATTCTAGTCATACTCATTGTGATATCACTTTCTAGGCAACTATTTTATTGCCTTTACCTTCTTGACATTTTTCTTGTTTTATCAACAAACCTTTGTATAATGTATATACATCACATTTTATTTTACAGTTATTTTTGCGCCATGACATGACCAAGAGTCGCAATAAAAGATATTTGTTTGCCAACAAGGCTCAACCTTGAAAGTCTCAGCAAACATCAATGGGCTTGTGACCATACTGGACTGTTGATAATTTCCTACTTTGATTGTCAACACACACGAACTTTACTGAAGGTAAAAATACAATCAAATAAGAATGGGATGAAATTCGGGTTTGCTTGAGTGAATCAAATGCACATTGTTCCAATTACTTCACATTAGATTTTTTCGTTGATTTCAAAACTGTTTTTACTGTCCACAGCTACTACTTTTTGCTGATTTGCCATCTAATTGCTTTATCAAATTTGAAGCAACTTCATGATTATGAACTCAAATATTAGTTTCAGTGCATTTTTTGCATGGTTTGACCACTTGTGTGTATTTTAGGTTTCGTTATATATTTTTTTGGATTTTTGACCAGGTTTTAAACATAGTTCTTACAATTAGATGAAATATTTTTCTGAATATTTTGGTCGACTCTTTATCAACATGTTAATGGACTGTAGGTGGGCATGGGAATTTCATTGGAAAACAAAAAAAACAACAAAAAAAGTTCCTGTTTGTAACCAAAGCTTGTATTTTGTCTAAAGAAATAGCATTTGGATTTCTATTCAACATATTTTAAAAAAGGTCCCCTTTTCTTCCGTGCCTCAGTCATCTCAAACTCGTCAAAAGTAAAAAGTATTCTATACCCCTCTTGCGAATATGATGCATTAATTGACTTCATCTGGGCAGAAGTTGTTATGTTTCCCGGGGAATTCAAATTTCCCTGTGAAGGAAGGCACCAGAAAATCGATAACAAGCGCGAGAGTTGTGTCTCGACGGCAATATCAGCCTTCCGTTGAAGCCCTTTCTCAAACACATGGCCCTTCCCGAGTCCTGTCAGATAGAGGAAATGTTACACTAATACACAATCAACAGCTGAGGGCTGATATATCACTCTTTTTGAGGGAAGAACATGTCATGGTAATCATGACATCCCTATTTCGTGCCAAAATTACCCCTCGTGCTTCCAAGGCTCCTCTTCAGGTCAAAAATGGTTCCACCCTGTCCAAGTCCTCGGCAGTCCTCAATGGCCAAGACTTCGAGCTCTTGGATCAGATTGAGATCCAACGGGGCGAGAATCGAATTCTGTATCAGAAACTCCAGAGCAAGAGTGAAGCTTTGGTCATACTCACCAAAGAACTGGACAAGACTCGGGCCGAATGTGAAGAATATCGCATCCTGACCCAAACACTCCACGGTCGAGATGCGGCAAGACAAATCGGCGGACCACGGGCTTTAGCTCTCCGAACTAATTCTAACGGTCTGTTTCGCGATCTGACACTTACTAACCAGTTGGGCGAATTGCGCGGGGAGAACAAACGTTTATTGGCCGAGCGTGACCAACTTCGGATTTTGGTCAAGGAAAAGGAAGCGGATGTTAAGTTATTGCGGGATGAGTTGGGTCAAGCTCGCAACGATGTGAACCATCGTCAAAATCAAATCTCAGTGGAAGCCTCACGTCGATGTCAAGATCTTGGGATACTTGTTCGGAAATTGGAGTTACTGCAACTCAAGTACAGCAGGTTAAAGCAAGATCTACAGGTTGGTTAATTTCATCTCATTTCGACAGATCAGATTAGGGCGGATATTGACAAAACGTGCTTTATATTATTTGATGAAAACCCAACGAAGTACTAGATTGAGACAAAGAAAAGGAGAAGCGTCAGGGTTAAAAATGTGACTTTCCCAGTCAAACCAAAACCTTCACATGTCCGACTGCGAATTCAGATTCAAGTTCAAATTTTGACACCCAATAGCCAACTTTGCCACAAGACAGAGGGGAACAATAAGGAATATTGGGTTGTTTTCCGTATATGCACGTGTTCAAAATGACCTAAAATCAGTAGACAGTTGTCATTGTCTCCTCTATTGAAGAGCGCCACTAAAGTTCAGAAATTTTGAATTTTTCTTTGCAGTCTCTCTTGGACGAGAAAGAAGATTTGGTACAAGAGCGGGATGCGTACAAATGCAAAGTTCATCGCCTCAATCACGCCATGAGTGCCCTTCTAAAATCCGATGGTTACAAGACGATTGACCTCGATTGGCTCCTCTCCGAGAACCAATTCCTCAGGGAGAGCTTGGAACACGTGCAAGAAGAAAAGCAACTCGCCAACGACATGGGAAGAAAATATAAATGTGCACTGGAAAACTCGAGGCATCGACCGAAGCCCCCAGGAGTCAAAACTGGTCAAGAAGAGGAGGCTCAAATGTTGAACGACCAAATTGTGGCTCTCCTCGGGAAGACCTCATTTCCATGCCCAGTGGAACTGAACTTGAGCTCCACAGATTCACTTCAAGAACTTTCTTTGTCACTTTTGGAAACTTTGAACGATCGGATGCTTCAGTTGAAGCATCAACGACGAGCTAACAAACATATCATGGCCAGACTTGAGGAGTTCGAACATAAAATGAAGAACGATGAGCATGGCCACCTTATTATGAATCCAAGTCAGTATTTAATGGCAGGCTACTCAGCCGCTAACGTGGACGAAGAACCATTGCATGACGGAGTAGATTCGGCTTTAGAAGACCTCGATGCTCGAATTGTGGCATGTGATCTGTCCCGGCAATCCTCAATTGAATCTTCCGTCAACCAATCACCTGATGTTTCGGATCTTTACAAGCGGTTCCAAGCAATCAACGTGGAACGTGAAGACAGCATATATAATCCACCCGATATCATTGCTGAAGGTATCCCTCGGGTCAATCCTCCACAAATCCAGGCCCCTTCTCCAATTCCAATTGATCCTGAGACTGCGGAAGCTAATGAGATATTGATGGAGGACCCAATTGTTTTGCCGGACCATCTGCAAAGCTTAGTCGATCAAGCTATGCGTGATTTAGAGGATCACGATGAATAAGGAAGTGCCAAGTCTGATGTGAAATTGAACCTTTGTTACGTCTGGTTTCATACATGGATGGAACTTGAATGTAAAATTGATGTTTTGTGTTTCAATACAATCTAAATCGGAGATTGACGGGCTGTTTTGGAATTGAGATCTCATTTATTCTTTTGGAGCACATTTATTATCATTGAGAGGGAGATCGCATGGTAAAATTTGGACGTCATACTCTGAAAGATGCGGGAAGAAATAAAGACATCGAGCTTCAAGTTAAGTATTGTGGTAGATCATGATATACCAATGAATCAAGGAAAGATGTTCTTGGCACTTGTTTGATGAAGAACAAAAGGCAAAGAAAAAATGATCTTGTAAATGCTGCTTCCCTTCAAGCGTAGGAACGAGGCGAATCGAATCTTTGACAGGAATCAAATCCGTTAATAGCAAATCCGAAGCCCTCTCTGTGAATGAGGTTATTCTAGCTCTAGAAAGCATCTACATAGCCATTCCAGGATTTGGTTCTTCTTCGCTACGATCCAAGTGTTGGTTTGGGTCTGATCACTGATTGAGTAATCAACATAAGATGGAAATTTCTTTTGTGAATTAAGAAGTAAATAAATGGGTCTATGCAAGGCCTCATCTTAAACTGACCCGATGGCCAGTCATTTCTTGAACAACACTCGGAATGTTTTCGACCATTCTCAGCACCTCATTGGTTAGTCGGGCAGGTCCCAAACTCTCCTTGTCGTTGGGATCAGCCACCATTTTGACTTTGTTTACTTGGGAGAGAGGAGCTGCCACTTCTGCAGTAATGGCAGGAAGCGCCTCTAACCAGAGTGAGACCTTGGCAGCCTTGTGGTATTCCTTCCAGGCGTCAGCCTTCATGGCCATCTCTTCGGCCTTGGCCTTGGCTTTTGCCTCGAGTGTGAAGGCGTCGGCCTCACCTTTCAATCCAATGGCCTCTGCTTGACCGGCAGCTTCCAAGAGGGTCCTTTGGTGATTGGCATGCGCTAGGATCTCGAGTCTCATCTTTTCGGCATCGGCCGGCTTTTTGATCTTGGAATCCAGTTCACAGTATCGACGGGACACTTCCTGTTCAGCTACTTCAATCAGTTTCATTCGCTCTATGACATCCACTGTTTTGGCCTCCTCTTGAATGCGTTGCTTGACCTTGGACTCCTGAAGAGTAAAGGCCATCTCGGCCTCTGCGCGAGCCATCTCCACTTCAATGTCATAGATGGCCTTCTTCAGCTCGAAATCCCGCTTATACCTCTCAATCTCAGCATCATTGATTAGTTTCGAGGCAAGGCGTTGCTCCTCGGCAATGGCAGTTTCGATTTGTGAGTCTTTGTTTGCTTCAGCCTCACCAATGCGGGCATCTCTTTGAATTTCTGAGGTTCGAGCCATTCCTAGAGACACCATGTATTGGTCTTCATCCTTGACGTCTTTCAAGGTGTACGAAATGACCTGGATCCCCATATTAAAAAGGTCTGTGGAGGCTATATCAAAGACTTGTTGTGAAAACTTTTTGCGATCCCTGAAGATCTCATCGACCGTCATGGCTCCCATGATGGCTCGTTGGTGTCCTTCAAGGGTAACCATGGCAATCTCTTCGATATCCGAGTCGCTTTTGTCAATGAATTGTTCGATGGCAGCTCTTAGCATCTCTTCGTTACTGCTGGTGATCTTGACTTGAGCGATTCCAGTCACGGACAAGGGAACACCTTGCATGGTGTAAACCTTTGGTGACGACACTTTCAAAGTCATTATGTTTAATGAGAGTCTTTGAACCTTTTGAACACATGGAATGACAAACGCCCATCCTCCCACCACAATTAAAGGCTGGCTGTGAAGGCACCCTGACACAACGATGGCCTCGTTTGGGCCTCCGGTGATAAATCCCATCCGACACATCTTGATCCTCAAGCACTTGTAAACACTTGAATTCAAACCACTCGTTTTCCACTCATTTTGTTTATCCCGTCAAGTCACCATTTGGGTAGCGCTTAGGAGAGGGATATCTGTTGTACCAATGATGGAACTTTCAACATATCTGCTCCCTCCTTCCCTCACCCATCAGCTTACTGTGGCCTCACTTTCTTCTCTCGTCTCCCACTTAGTCCCACCATTTCATTTGGAACTCTGTCTTTGTTGTAACGCCTCTACTGCCCTTCTTCCGTTCTAAGCTTCATAAGCACCACAGCCAAGAACCAGACCAAGCATAGTCAGCCACACAGCTCAAAAAGAGCGCCTTTATCAAAACTAGTCATCGTTCCTTGGAAAGAGAACTGTGCGTCGTCTCGGTTCCAATTTGTGAAGGATCTGTTGGTTATGACGTCACCATGGGCTGCACTTGTTCTTTCCTAGAAAGCACCACAAGTTGACCCAGGAGGGAACACACTACTATGCCATGCTTTTGGTGGAACATTTGAGTGAGTGAAAGAGAGGCGAATGACTTTCCTTTTCTGGGCTAGAGGTCTCAGTTCCATTGGAACTGATCATTAGGTACTAAGAAAATGAGACTGATATAAATGAAATTGGTGCGACCGGGGCCTGTAACGATCGATAAAAGTGATTGGGCTTACCGTGCAAGCTTGATTGTCTGTCCCCATTTTTTTCAGAGAGGAGCAAAACACGTTTCAAAATAGTAGGGGATAATGTTAAGTTTTGCAACATTTGACATGAAAGGAGTTTTAGAAGGGATTGAGGCAAAAGTGTGTGTGGATGGGTGCTTGAAACTGGGAAAGATAAACTAAGGAAGAAAATTTAGACTTGAAAGTTCATCTAAAGGGAGAAATAATCTTAATGAATACGACAACAATGTCATTGGCAAAGTCGAGATACATTACATTGACCGACTCATGACGACTCTCTAGTCCCTCAATTACCTGCTCTCTATGCTCAATCAGTTGGGTAACCGTGCTTAAACGCGTTCGGAACCTATGCTGGCTAGAAGTTGGGACTTCAAGAAATTCATTATGTATGAACTTCATGATCTTCTCAAATATATTACCAATATGATACAATCTCAAATTCGCAATAGTCGAAGTGAGAGAAATCGGGCTATACGGACGTTTAGGTAAGTTCTGGTACCAGCAAACAAACGTGACTGCCAAAGCCAGTGATGCAAATTTGAGGTTACAAACTAGTTTTTACAAAGCTGGCCTTTCCCCATAGAGTAACGTAAAAGAAGGGTCAGCTTCGCACAAACGTGTTTGAAAGCCCCAAACTTGCATCACTGACAGTGGTACCAGCAAACAAACGAACCTACCAGAACATGCCTAAACGTCTCCCTAGTGACTGGGGAGTGACTTAACTCCCCCTTTAAAAATTGGAACAACGTGAACTAACTTTAGTGAAGCGGGAAACTTGCCCTGATCCAAGATGCAACGCATCAAGTATGAGAAAACAGGAGCAAGAACCTCTAAGCATCTCATGAGAAACTGAAATATCATATCTTCAGTACCAGGAGTGCTCGAAAGCCTGAGCTCCCTGATGGCCAAAATAGTATCTTGATCTGTGACTGCAAAATCATTTGATATTAAGCTCAACTTGACTAGCCTCGCCAATCTCTACAAACCCATTTTCGGAGCAATGAACCGTTCACCTAAACTCGGAGGAGTTGAAAACACACTAGAGAACTGATTTCCAAGCATGTTAGCCATAACCTATAGGTTACTAATGACTTCCCCATAGACCACAAAAGACCCTACAGGGTGTTTCATCTTTCTCTTAAAGTTTGCATAAGGGAAGAAAGCCTTCGGATTCGAACTGACCTCCTGAACTCTCCGTTTTCAATCGGTCATTTTCAGAGGAGACCCAAATCTTACCCTGAATCAAATTCAGCTTTTTTGGGGACTAGCCACATTTACTACATTCAAATTGCTCTGAGGTCTTTTTCCTAATTTGCGACTCTTTTTGAAGAAAGTCGTCTGATATTTCGGATTTTTTGTCCGTGTCCCACCTCTCGGAACACATTCAGGGATAACTAGAGTTGAGCAAACTTTCACAAAATCTGAATTATTTCATCTATGCAAGATTCCTGTCTCAGAATGGAAACCCTCCTGGCCGGTCTTACTCTAGAGCACACCGGCTTTTGAGCAATGTAACATGGACATACTGTATCAGTTCAGGTTCATTGGAAAAGAACAAGTCCAGAACGTTATTCGCTCTTGTGGCCATACCCTTATGCTATGAGAAATTGCCCAAGATCGCAAATTCTTCCAGCTTTTCGAACGACTGAGATGTCAATTTCGAAATGAGAATATATCCATCGGGACAAGTCCCCCCACTCTTCGACGCTAGCCGGAAAATTAAAGTCCCATACAAAGAAAACCTTCGAGCAAACTGCCTGATTCAACTCATTTCCTATAACATTGAGAACTGATAAGAACGAGCTGACTGATAGAAAGGGGGGCCTAAACATTGTCCCAGGACAGATAAAGACCTGGGAGGTGATAAACTAAGACTTCTACTTCTCCATTTGGCAAGTTTATGATATGGAAATGAACGAGGCTTTCTAAACTGTACGCAGTCGAGATAACCAAGACATCTTTGGATGTCAGTCTGAACTGAGACTTGCTCCTTCTGTTTCCGTTGAATGTTTCCACCATGTTGAGGAAATTACCATTTAAGCCCCAATCATAGCCATACGCAATTAAAATCATATGAATAACCACTCATGGCACTCACTTGTCCTCAGTGGCAACACTTGTCTAGCCGAGACGTTTTCCTTGATAGGGCAATGGATGGGACTTTGATCCTCCGAGTTCAGATATGTCCAGGGGTTGACAATGAATGGAGTTGTGCCT
>NC_081446.1:11479831-11479905 GCF_007210705.1 Tigriopus californicus
TGGAATATTGGTCGGCATTGGCCGGTCAGAGTGGGTGGATGTCGGTAAAATGAGCTTTCTGGCAGATAGTTCGA
>NC_081446.1:11479940-11480020 GCF_007210705.1 Tigriopus californicus
TACGTGGAATATTGGTCGGCATTGGCCGGTCAGGATGGGTGGGTGGTCGGTAAAATGAGTTATCTGGCCGATAGTTCGAT
>NC_081446.1:11480056-11480267 GCF_007210705.1 Tigriopus californicus
TGGAATATTGGTCGGCATTGGCCGGTCAGATGGGTGGGTGGTCGGTAAAATGAGTTATCTGGCCGATAGTTCGATCCCATTTGTACATTCAAAAGCATAATTTTGCCCCCAAATTTGCTCACGACCTCTAGGTTACGAGACTAGTGCTCTCCCTCTGAGGTATAAGGGATCCTTTTCCGTATTGGGACATATTTTTTTGCAAATATTTTCG
>NC_081446.1:11480310-11480695 GCF_007210705.1 Tigriopus californicus
GGACATATTTTTTTGCAAATATTTTCGTGGCGTATCGGCCTCGCGGCTTAACATCTTATTTCTTACTTAACCTCTTAACCCCTTCTTTGAACCAATCGAATTCTGCGTCACCTGAAATCGTCAACTCAGATTGGTTGAAGAATAAAGTAAAGCGGTTAAACGGTCAAGCGGATAAGCCACGAAAATATATGCTGAAGCAGGAAAGGAAGAGGACTTGACCATCTAATTTGAGAGGTCAATCGTAATTTTGAGGCTTAATATTGTTTTGTCAATTTTGTGTTAATCTACTCATTAAAGGAATGGTTAATGTACCATTACAGTTTCATAAACTGTCACAGTTTTACTCATTAACATGTTTCAAAAATACCTTTTAGCCAAAAAAAAG
>NC_081446.1:11480731-11480987 GCF_007210705.1 Tigriopus californicus
TATAACATTGAGAACTGATAAGAACGAGCTGACTGCTAGAAAGGGGGGCCTAAACATTGTCCCAGGACAGATAAAGACCTGGGAGGTGATAAACTAAGACTTCTACTTCTCCATTTGGCAAGTTTATGATATGGAAATGAACGAGGCTTTCTAAACTGTACGCAGTCGAGATAACCAAGACATCTTTGGATGTCAGTCTGAACTGAGACTTGCTCCTTCTGTTTCCGTTGAATGTTTCCACCATGTTGAGGAAATT
>NC_081446.1:11481038-11512682 GCF_007210705.1 Tigriopus californicus
CGAGACGCGATATCGGAATCTTTGACAGGAATCAAATCCGTTAATAGCAAATCCGAAGCCCTCTCTGTGAATGAGGTTATTCTAGCTCTAGAAAGCATCTACATAGCCATTCCAGGATTTGGTTCTCTTCGCTACGATCCAAGTGTTGGTTTGGGTCTGATCACTGATTGAGTAATCAACATAAGATGGAAATTTCTTTGTGAATTAAGAAGTAAATAAATGGGTCTATGCAAGGCCTCATCTTAAACTGACCGATGGCCAGTCATTTCTTGAACAACACTCGAAGTTTTCGACCATTCTCAGCACCTCATTGGTTAGTCGGGCAGGTCCCAAACTCTCCTTGTCGTTGGATCAGCCACCATTTTGACTTTGTTTACTTGGGAGAGAGGGAGCTGCCACTTCTGCCAGTAATGGCAGGAAGCGCCTCTAACCAGAGTGAGACCTTGGCAGCCTTGTGGTATTCCTTCCAGGCGTCAGCCTTCATGGCCATCTCTTCGGCCTTGGCCTTGGCTTTTGCCTCGAGTGTGAAGGCGTCGGCCTCACCTTTCAATCCAATGGCCTCTGCTTGACCGGCAGCTTCCAAGAGGGTCCTTTGGTGATTGGCATGCGCTAGGATCTCGAGTCTCATCTTTTCGGCATCGGCCGGCTTTTTGATCTTGGAATCCAGTTCACAGTATCGACGGGACACTTCCTGTTCAGCTACTTCAATCAGTTTCATTCGCTCTATGACATCCACTGTTTTGGCCTCCTCTTGAATGCGTTGCTTGACCTTGGACTCCGAAGATAAAGGCCATCTCGGCCTCTGCGCGAGCCATCTCCACTTCAATGTCATAGATGGCCTTCTTCAGCTCGAAATCCCGCTTATACCTCTCAATCTCAGCATCATTGATTAGTTTCGAGGCAAGGCGTTGCTCCTCGGCAATGGCAGTTTCGATTTGTGAGTCTTTGTTTGCTTCAGCCTCACCAATGCGGGCATCTCTTTGAATTTCTGAGGTTCGAGCCATTCCTAGAGAACACCATGTATTGGTCTTCATCCTTGACGTCTTTCAAGGTGTACGAAATGACCTGGATCCCCATATTAAAAAGGTCTGTGGAGGCTATATCAAAGACTTGTTGTGAAAACTTTTTGCGATCCTGAAGATCTCATCGACCGTCATGGCTCCCATGATGGCTCGTTGGTGTCCTTCAAGGGTAACCATGGCAATCTCTTCGATATCCGAGTCGCTTTTTGTCAATGAATTGTTCGATGGCAGCTTCTTAGCATCTCTTCGTTACTGCTGGTGATCTTGACTTGAGCGATTCCAGTCACGGACAAGGGAACACCTTGCATGGTGTAAACCTTTGGTGACGACACTTTCAAAGTCATTATGTTTAATGAGAGTCTTTGAACCTTTTGAACACATGGAATGACAAACGCCCATCCTCCCACCACAATTAAAGGCTGGCTGTGAAGGCACCCTGACACAACGATGGCCTCGTTTGGGCCTCCGGTGATAAATCCCATCCGACACATCTTGATCCTCAAGCACTTGTAAACACTTGAATTCAAACCACTCGTATTCCACTCATTTTGTTTATCCCGTCAAGTCACACATTTGGGTAGCGCTTAGGAGAGGGATATCTGTTGTACCAATGATGGAACTTTCAACATATCAGCTCCCTCCTTCCCTCACCCATCAGCTTACTGTGGCCTCACTTTCTTCTCTCGTCTCCCACTTAGTCCCACCATTTCATTTGGAACTCTGTCTTTGTTGTAACGCCTCTACTGCCCTTCTTCCGTTCTAAGCTTCATAAGCACCACAGCCAGAAACCAGACCAAGCATAGTCAGCCACACAGCTCAAAAAGAGCGCCTTTATCAAAACTAGCCATCGTTCCTTGGAAAGAGAACTGTGCGTCGTCTCGGTTCCAATTTGTGAAGGATCTGTTGGTTATGACGTCACCATGGGTGCACTTGTTCTTTCCTAGAAAGCACCACAAGTTGACCCAGGAGGGAACACACTACTATGCCATGCTTTTGGTGGAACATTTGAGTGAGTGAAAGAGAGGCGAATGACTTTCCTTTTCTGGGCTAGAGGTCTCAGTTCCATTGAACTGATCATTAGGTACTAAGAAAATGAGACTGATATAAATGAAATTGGTGCGAACCGGGGCCTGTAACGATCGATAAAAGTGATTGGGCTTACCGTGCAAGCTTGATTGTCTGCCCCATTTTTTTCAGAGAGGAGCAAAACAACGTTCAAAATAGTAGGGGATAATGTTAAGTTTTGCAACATTTGACATGAAAGGAGTTTTAGAAGGGATTGAGGCAAAAGTGTGTGTGGATGGGTGCTTGAAACTGGGAAAGATAAACTAAGGAAGAAAATTTAGACTTGAAAGTTCATCTAAAGGGAGAAATAATCTTAATGAATACGACAACAATGTCATTGGCAAAGTCGAGATACATTACATTGACCGACTCATGACGACTCTCTAGTCCCCAATTACCTGCTCTCTATGCTCAATCAGTTGGGTAACCGTGCTTAAACGCGTTCGGAACCTATGCTGGCTAGAAGTTGGACTTCAAGAAATTCATTATGTATGAACTTCATGATCTTCTCAATATATTACCAATATGATACAATCTCAAATTCGCAATAGTCGAAGTGAGAGAAATCGGGCTATACGGACGTTTAGGTAAGTTCTGGTACCAGCAAACAAACGTGACTGCCAAAGCAGTGATGCAAATTTGAGGTTACAAACTAGTTTTTACAAAGCTGGCCTTTCCCCATAGAGTAACGTAAAAGAAGGGTCAGCTTCGCACAAACGTGTTTGAAAGCCCCAACTTGCATCACTGACAGTGGTACCAGCAAACAAACGAACCTACCAGAACATGCCTAACGTCTCCTAGTGACTGGGAGTGACTTACTCCCCCTTTAAAAATTGGAACAACGTGAACTAACTTTAGTGAAGCGGGAAACTTGCCCTGATCCAAGATGCAACGCATCAAGTATGAGAAAACAGGAGCAAGAACCTCTAAGCATCTCATGAGAAACTGAAATATCATATCTTCAGTACCAGGAGTGCTCGAAAGCCTGAGCTCCCTGATGGCCAAAATAGTATCTTGATCTGTGACTGCAAAATCATTTGATATTAAGCTCAACTTGACTAGCCTCGCCAATCTCTACAAACCCATTTTCGGAGCAATGAACCGTTCACCTAAACTCGGAGGAGTTGAAAACACACTAGAGAACTGATTTCCAAGCATGTTAGCCATAACCTATAGGTTACTAATGACTTCCCCATAGACCACAAAAGACCCTACAGGGTGTTTCATCTTTCTCTTAAAGTTTGCATAAGGGAAGAAAGCCTTCGGATTCGAACTGACCTCCTGAACTCTCCGTTTTCAATCGGTCATTTTCGAGAGAGCCAAATCTTACCCTGAATCAAATTCAGCTTTTTTGGGGACTAGCCACATTTACTACATTCAAATTGCTCTGAGGTCTTTTTCCTAATTTGCGACTCTTTTTGAAGAAAGTCGTCTGATATTTCGGATTTTTTGTCCGTGTCCCACCTCTCGGAACACATTCAGGGATAACTAGAGTTGAGCAAACTTTCACAAAATCTGAATTATTTCATCTATGCAAGATTCCTGTCTCAGAATGGAAACCCTCCTGGCCGGTCTTACTCTAGAGCACACCGGCTTTTGAGCAATGTAACATGGACATACTGTATCAGTTCAGGTTCATTGGAAAAGAACAAGTCCAGAACGTTATTCGCTCTTGTGGCCATACCCTTATGCTAAGAGAAATTGCCCAAGATCGCAAATTCTTCCAGCTTTTCGAACGACTGAGATGTCAATTTCGAAATGAGAATATATCCATCGGGACAAGTCCCCCACTCTTCGACGCTAGCCGGAAAATTAAAGTCCCATACAAAGAAAACTTCGAGCAAACTGCCTGATTCAACTCATTTCCTATAACATTGAGAACTGATAAGACGAGCTGACTGATAGAAAGGGGGCCTAAACATTGTCCCAGGACAGATAAAGACCTGGGAGGTGATAAACTAAGACTTCTACTTCTCCATTTGGCAAGTTTATGATATGGAAATGAACGAGGCTTTCTAAACTGTACGCAGTCGAGATAACCAAGACATCTTTGGATGTCAGTCTGAACTGAGACTTGCTCCTTCTGTTTCCGTTGAATGTTTCCACCATGTTGAGGAATTACCATTTAAGCCCCAATCATAGCCATACCCAATTAAAATCATATGAATAACACTCATGGCACTCACTTGTCCTCAGTGGCAACACTTGTCTAGCCGAGACGTTTTCCTTGATAGGGCAATGGATGGGACTTTGATCCTCCGAGTTCAGATATGTCCAGGGGTTGACAATGAATGGAGTTGTGCCTCAGATCTGCCAAATCAATTCAAGAAGAACCTTTTTCTAACTGGAATATTGGTCGGCATTGCCGGTCAGGATGGGTGGGTGGTCGGTAAAATGAGTTATCTGGCCGATAGTTCGATCCCATTTGTACATTCAAAAGCATAATTTTGCCCCAAATTTGCTCACGACCTCTAGGTTACGAGACTAGTGCTCTCCCTCTGAGTATAGGGATCCTTTTCCGTATTGGGACATATTTTTTTGCAAATATTTTCGTGGCGTATCGGCCTCGCGGCTTAACATCTTATTTTTACTTAACCTCTTAACCCCTTCTTTGAACCAATCGAATTCTGCGTCACCTGAAATCGTCAACTCAGATTGGTTGAAGAATAAAGTAAAGCGGTTAAACGGTCAAGCGGATAAGCCACGAAAATATATGCTGAAGCAGGAAAGGAAGAGGACTTGACCATCTAATTTGAGAGGTCAATCGTAATTTTGAGGCTTAATATGTGTTTGTCAATTTTGTGTTAATCTACTCATTAAAGGAATGGTTAATGTACCATTACAGTTTCATAAACTGTCACAGTTTTTACTCATTAACATGTTTCAAAAATACCTTTTAGCCAAAAAAAGCTGTACCTACTTTAGAATTTTCTATGATAACAAACAATTTTTTGAAACCGTAGGAAAGGATTTTTGTCTAATATTGCACATTTTATTTGTGTTTTTGTCTCCAATTGTTTTCAGTATTTTTGTTTGTCTTAAGAAAAAAATATAAACGTAACTTAAAAACTACATTTTGAGTGAAAATGGCAAAAATGCAAACAAATACTAAACCATAAAATAATGCAAATACTGCAAAAGATGGGAAAATTGAAGAAATGTGCATTCACATGTTTTGGACACCCTATCATCATCCTGGAACCCCAAAACACTGATTTGTTCTAAAAACATTTTTCATTGCTACAAAAACAAGAGGATCATCTTTTCTATGATGGTATATATTTGCAATTAGCTCAATTTGTATCATTCACTAATGCTCTATAAGAGGAGAATACTTAAAAAAAAATCAAAAATTGATAACGTTTATGCACACTCTTAGTTACTTATTCATTTGAAACTTTATTATCTTCCCTTAGTGAACGCAAGATGTGAGCAATTAGTAAATACGAAAAATATGATAAGTCCTTTTGATGTTTTCAATTTATGAAGCATTATTTAAATAGGTCACACACTCACTTGAAGTAAACGTAAAAAGAGGTATTTTTCCTTAGTTGTAGAATCGACCTTAATCTTGCAGCTGAACGAAACCAAAAGTAAAAGTAAATTTTACAAAACCAAAAGTAAAATGCAAGCGAAACTTGCATTTCAGACAACACTTAGCGAAATTAGTTCCAAATCATCATTGAGGTTGCTTTTTACACCCAATTTTAAAACAACGGCGTGGACCTGCTTTAGTTCAATATGCAGGTGTTGAAATTACCCCGATAATCTGTATGGATTAACCTTTCTTTCCTCTGTTACCTTTTACCAATAGAGTGCCAGGTACGACAAGCTTTCCTATTGCAATTCCCAACTCTAAGCATCAACTACATAAGATAAAAGGAAAAGGCAGTTTGAAATGGAGAGCTATTTGCTAGACGACTTGGAAATCGCTGGAGAAGACCATATTGTCGGCACATACCGTACCCGAGATAACATCGCAAATCTAAAGCTTCGCTTTCGTGTACGCCAAGTGACTAGTTCCTACAGCTCTTCAATTTTGAGTCCCTTGGGATCCAGAAGAGATTCCAAAGAAGCTGAAAGCGACTCAGAATCAGGATCCACAGAAAATGGTAACAACACCTCCCAACTTCTCGACGAGGTTGTCGTGGGTTGGCAAGAGAAACTGTTCAGCGCAGCCGAATATCGGTTTTATAGCGGAAAAAAGGAATCCGATTTTGATAGGGACGCTCTCAGAAAGAAGTTCTTTCACCTGGTTCAAAACAAGGCGTCGGATGGGAAGAAGAGCGGCTCTCAGAAATTTCCAAAGCACAAGATTTACACCACTTCCGATGGGGAGATTGTTCCATTTTACGAGGACGATGCCGAAGAAATATCTGAGAGAAATAATACGGTAATCTTACATTGAAGCCTTTGATTTTTTACTTTTTCATGATACATTAAAACTTTTGACACTACTTCTATTCTTGTCACATTCCTATCGTCCAACCTCGTCTTGGGTGTTTCAGGCAACTAATTATCAACCACTCACCACTGATCCAAACGAGGTAGCTTCAGATTTGACCAAAGTGGTCGCTGACGGGCTTCGAAGGCGAAGATACCTGATCTCAGGTCGTCCGAGTCGTTCAGCGGTCGCCGACAAATCCACTGTTCCAACGTCCAATTTGATTGTAGAGAAACCAAGTCGGGAAGCCCAATTACGAAGCCGTGGCTTCTCGGACCATTCTCAACTTATGTTGATTCGCTTTGACGTGACAACTGGTCATGGAAGCTCGGAAGTGAACAAAGAAGGCACCTATTTCGACCTCTGTGTTATCAAGTACAGCTCAAACGGGGTTTTAGAAATCGCTCCGGACTTTTCGCGGGATAAGCGGCCTTACAGAGTGGAGGTGAAAATCAAAGCCTTTGTATTCTTACAAAGATACACGGTATATCAGAAGTTAATCAAAATATCAAATGGTTGTTTCAGATGGACGTCAAGGGTGAGAAGTTGGTCTACGAGTATTGGATCGAACACGCTTCTACGAACATGTCGTACGAGGACCAAATTGGCGAGCATCAAATGCTCGGAAATTTCTACGCCACTCAAATCCAACCTCTCCTCAAAGATGTGGGAGACGTTTTCGAGATTCCTCCTGAGAAATGCTTCCGTTTGGTTTTGAACGGGGAAATCGTCAGTGCCGAAAACTTCGAATACGACGGTCTTTTTATTCATTATTTTGTGGAACTACCTCCAGGATGGTCCAACACTGAGGAGTCTCAACTGTTTGGAATAACCCATACCAGTCGAACCACTCCGGACCCCGAGACCAATTTGGACACGGCCCATTTTTCTCACACATTTGAGATCGACCTCTATTTTGATATCAATCGCTTTGATGTGTACAAAGAATCCCTACCCAATTGGCCTCAAATCTTTGTTGAGGTGATCTCGGTTGACTCGTGGTCTCGGGTCCGAACTGAAGGCTACGGATCGATGGCTTTGCCATTCATGGCTGGTTCCTACGACTTGAAGATAGATACTTGGAGGCCAGTATTGCCAAATTTATCCAACGACCTGAGACGATATTTCATCGGTGGAACTCCAGAACTAGAAGATCTAGCTTACGCTGGAGTTCCCGGTGATCTGGACGGACCAATCTTGAGTCGCTTCGGCCTGCGGACCGTTTCAACTGGACGAGTTCGATTGAGATTGAATTTGATCCACCAAGCCAAGGCCTTCCTCAACGAGAAGAACCGAAACCCGAGGATTTCCTTGTTTGATCGATTAGGTTCGGCAAGCTTGTTCAACAGTGTTCAAGCGGTTCTCGAGGCTTTTCATCAAGCGCGATCACGATTCCAAAAAGCCACTGAAGGCTACGATGTGAAGACCCTGCGGAGCAAACTAGACATTGATTCGAAATAAGTTTTCTCTAAAGTCACACTTGGTTTCATGATTTATTCTCTTGCCCAGATGTTGGAACTTTGTAAAAGAAATTAGTCATCATTTTTTACCAACATGACTGGAGTGTATCTCAATGATGGAGAGTGCGGCCTTCAGATCCATCAGATTCCATTCTTTTCGATACGGAGAGCTCTTCAGGCTCTCGGTAATTCGTGGTGGGCCTGATGGTAAATCTAGGCAACATAATTGTATTGGTTGGCGTTGTCTTTGTCCCGTTCCATGTAATCCCGGTCGATGAGCGATTCGATCCGTTTCTTCAAATCGGCCGGTTTCACGGGAAACTTCAACTGTTGGAACAATTCGTTGATGAGCATGGTATGGCTCAGGGACTTCCTCATCTTCATGATCCGCACAATGGCCGCATCGATCTGATGTTGTCGGTCTTGGAAAACGCGTTCTTCGGTGGCCTTTTGCTCGCCTTCGGTTTCTTTCATCTGCACTTGGTTGATTTTGATGTGGTACAACTGATGGGTGAACTCCTTATTGAATAGGAACTTGTCAGTGGCTTCAACTTCTTTTCCTCGTGGCATCTTGTGTAAAACTCGGGCTTTGCCGCACGCCAAAGATTGGAGGGTACGTTTTAATTCACTCTCTTCGATGTTGGTGATCATTTTTAGCTCGGCATAACCCAACTCGTCCGTGCTATTGAAGGCCATAAGGCATAAAGACTGGAATAACGAGACTTTCAACTCCTTGGGGCCGGTTTTGAATTGAGCCTTCAACACACAGTGCCCCAAATTGGGTTGCCACTGAAGCTTGCGGCCAGAGTACTTTCCGTGGTAGAATTTTTGAAAGATCTCCTGATATTTGGCCATCTCGGGCGGGATATTCACTTCCATGGGCTGATACGTGGGCCAATAAGCCATGCTGAGGACGTTGACGGTGAGGTCGATCTTGTACTCGCCCTTGACCAGGTTTTCCGTGTAGTTCTTGAAGCTTACGTTGATGTCCTTGCTGAGTTCCATGTCCTTGAACATGCCTTCCAGTTTGGAAGTAAAGCCGGCACCACACTCGGCCTTGAGCTTGGACAACATTGACTTTTCACAATCCACGCTCGCCGATTTGCCGACCAGAAGTCGCTTGGCCAGATCTTTCTTGTAAAACGCCTCGAACACATCCTTGCCATGAATAAACCTAAAAGGAAGAATCGTTTGAGGTCATTGGAGAGAGATGTTGCTCTAGAATGTGACAACTTGTTGCTGTTGATCAAGCCAATGCTTTTTGGACGGCTCCAAATGCTCGCTCATCCAGAATGTAAAAGTGACACTCAGGGAGACAAAGGTAAAAGAGTCAAGTTTGAGACACAGGAGAATTGGATTGTTGCAGTTAACGTAACAAATGAAAAATGCAAATTAAATTGGATGTCGGAGATGCATTGCTGGCCAGAATATCGAAAACTTTGGTTTAATCTGGTGGTGCATCTAGGGCGAGAACTGCATCTTAATCTATTTAGCAGAAGTAACATTATCTGTCGAGTCTGATAAAGGAAAAGCATGTTTTCAATCAGTAGAAGATGTTAAATGGGTTGGCCATTAGGTGCACGTAACCTGGAATCATACAGTCTTGCCCCATGACTCAATGGTACAGCATACCAAGTCCAAACGTACCTGAAAACTACCATAATCTTGTCCAAGATCCGTTCCATTTCTTCTTCGGTGGCCTCTTTGTTGCCGGCTCGCAGTTTGGTATCCACGAATTTGGCAATCAGCTCGGCAGGCTTGTTCTGTCGTCGATTAATAAAGGACTCGAAAGACTCTTTCATGGACACGATAAACTGCTCGTTACCCATGAAACACTCAGACATGATTATGTCCAGCTTCTCCTTGAAATCCAGGAGGTCCTGCACCAGACTCTTGTCTTTCTCCGGGTTGATCACAATCTCGGCACCCCGCTTCTTGACGTATTCACAAATCTTGGTCTTGAGCTCGGCGGGGCCACCTTTGACGCGACCCAAGAGGGCGTACATCAATTTGAGTTCATTCTTGCGGTTCTCGTCGAGAAGCAAGTCCAGGCCTTTGGTCAGGATGCTCTGGAGGTGCTCGGATATAAGCTGCTTCTCAACCGTGTAGACCAGCTGCCACTTGGAGGAGCCGTCCAGGTAGTGAAGCAGCCGCTCGTTCTCCTCTTTGAGTCGCTTTTCCACATGGCAAAGGTACTCGGGCACATCCCGCTCGTCAATGAGACGTTGCCCTTCAGCCGAGTACAGCTTCTCGGTGGACACGAGGAACTTCTTCTCAAAGGCCTCCTTGTAGATTTGCAGATCCGAGAGCATCCGCAACAGGTTCTTGAGCAAACTCCGATCGACTTGATCGCCGTGTCGCTCTTGCTCGATGAGCATCAAGATGCCATCCACTGTGCGCGTCTGGACCAGTTGATGCGTGAGAATGCATCGCCGGAACAGATCCAGGCCCATCTCCCAAATGGAGAGCACGGTGGCGTGTTGCAGCACATAGGTGCGGTCCAGAAACAGGAAGATGCTCCGCACCATGATCATTTGACGGCAATGCGAGCTCCAACACTCATTCATCTTCTTCATGAAGATCAACTTATCGAGAGACTCGCCCAAAAAGGGTTGGACAGAGTCTTGCACGTGGGCCTCGATCAGGGCCTTCAGGTTGTCGTACACCTGCTCGGACATGCCATTCGAGCACAGATTCTCCACGGCCGCGTACAACTCCTCCAGACTGGTGGTGATGGGTTGGGCTTGTTGAATGGCCACCACGGCCTTCTGCAGCTTATCAATGGCCTTGGCCTTGAACTCAGAGGGCCACGTGGGGCGGGAGCGCAGGTTCTTGATCACCAATTTCCGCGCCCCGCCGCCGGCCGGCGTTTGCAAGCCCCCCGGTTTGGTGCCCGGGTGGGCGGTACTGCGGCCACTGGCGGCGCCCGCAGCGTCACCCGCAGTTCCCCCTGTCAAGCCGAGGGAACTGAAGTTCTCACGTTTCCCGGTGGACGAGTCCATGCTAGCACCGGCGTGGAGGACGAGCTGAGGAGCCGCTTTCTGGCGCTTGGCCACGCCGGCCTCCAAGTCGTGATGCTCGCCCGAAGAGACGACGGGGGCGGAACGTTTGCGATGGGCGGTGGGCGTGGTGGCGGACGGGGGATTGGGCGATGTCAACATGCCGAGCGGCTCGACCCCCGCATACTATGGAAGGCGGCGAAAGCGGTGCGGCCAAGCGGTGCGGCGAGGGAGGATGAAGAGGCTTACTCACTCACTTACTACACAACAACGACAACAACAACCCCATCCAGCCTATGGTCGTTAGATGTCTTCCATTTTTGTGTCAGCTGCCACTCTCGCGACATGCATCTGCTCTAAGTAAAAACGTTGCCACGGAATTTTGCAACCAATTTCAACCGTCATGAACGCATAGTGTGCGTTACCCTAAGCAGAATTTTGTTTGGCGTGAGTTCGAATCTCGCTGCACGGAATCTTTTTTTTTTTATTGCAGAATTAAGCTCTAATCTGCCGCTGTTTCCGAGGCCCTCGCAACCGAGCTGCCGCGGCCTAGGCGCCCCCAGGCCCTTGCAACGGAAAGGTTAGGTTAGGTCAGGTTAGGTTTGGTTAGGTTTTATTCTCTTCTCGAAGGACCAAAATATCAGCTGACCCAAAAACGGAAGATGTGTAACGGCCATACATCCAGCCGTTCCACCAGAGCTAACAGTAACAGCGAGCGCATCAGCTGGACCAGGGTGACTGAGAAAACTGATTTTCAATGAAGGAGAAAGGCAGGATGGCTGATGGTAGGTAGTTAGTAACTAACAAAGCAGATGGCCCTGAGTTGCCTTTGGAAAAGTATTGCCCAATGAAAGATGCAAACGGCTGTAAACGGTAATCAGTGGTCTCAAGAGGTAGCTGAAAAAGTTGGGGTTCTATTAATCACGCGTCTTATAATTGAATTGATCTTGAGAAGTCTAATACATCTACTACTATTGGGTAAACGAGATTCAAAATTGATATTGATGTTCATATTCCGAGACATGCGTTACTTTATTCAAAATCCGACCACCAATAACAAGAAGAAGCAGGAGGAAGAATGGAAAGAAGCTAAAGTGAAGCGTACCAAGAGTGAGTAGGAGAGAATGTAATGTGCAATGAAGTGATAGAACGTCAGAAGTGTTTAGAAAAAATAAAAAAAGATTGATAAATATACAATCCATAGAATTACTAATGAAAGACTGCTGTCAAGAAGACAGATCGTCGACTAGTTCAAAGTACTCTGAAAGATGATTGAATTGGCAGAGCAGATCTCAAATTCATCACTTATCATCACATGTCACAAATTAATTGAGTGGCACTAATGAACCTACAAGGCAAACATAGGCATGCCTCATATTCATTTCAATGTATAAATTTAATATTTAATTCAGAGGATACAAAAACGATTAAGGGATTGATTATGAAATGAAATTTTCATGGTAGGCACATATCCAAGCGCATTGTTCAGCAAAATTATTGCTCAAATTGACAACCTCCAGCACATTTGGCATGGAACCATTATTCACTAAGTTCCATTGTAAGTAACTATCCCAACTGCCCTTGACGGGCACGGAGCCAATCTTGCCAAATGCATACACACTTGTGAAGATCGATTCCATCATCAGAAGCTCGATTATCGGCGACGCAAGTTCAAGAGAAAAACTCATCCAACCTTTCAAACTGCCTCCTGGAAACCACTGATGTGCTCCGTTTCCTTGCTTGTTTGCTAATTCGATTGAAATTCTAGGAAATTTGCTTGTTTGCAAATATTTGGTCCACTTTCAAAGAATGGTGTAATTTGGCAAATAATGAGCCATTTTACAAACATTTTTTGGTTTTATTGGTGTATCTACGCGAGAAATATTTTTTTTTTGTCTGAAAGTTTGCCTAACAATTTCGGAAATATTTGGTATTAGACAAAGAGTTCTTCTCTGACCCGTCTAGACGTGAAACCTCGCAACCAATATAGTTTGCCAAACAGTTCTTGAGAAGTCACTTCAAAACGGCTACAAAGAAGAAGCTAGCAAAGGCTGCTTACATTTCTTATTTATTTAAACGACAAAAGGAGCTGAAGCACATTGACGTGGAGGGGCCAATATCACACAGGGCATTATGTGCGTTGGAATGGCTATATAAATAGTAGGTAGAGATAAATGATGAAAATCTTGGTTATTGCGGTCGGTAGAGTAGGTGGGTCAACCAGGTCCTTTATTTTGTGATTTCCTTCTGTGCGTTCATATGTTGGCTAAAAATGGTGGCTACTTCAAGGCGTGAATCATGATTAATTTCTAAAAAATATTGGTAACGGTAACGCGTTACTTTTTTTTTGGAACGGTTCAAGCCTTGCTCTTAAATGTTATGGGTCATAAAATGCAAAGTGTGTTGATCCAATGAATAAAAACGACGGATTGAAGTACGAAATACACTCTTAAAACTTAAACCACCGGACGAAGAAATTGGTTGGTCGTTGCAAGAACCCATAAATGCGGACAGGACTGTCTTGATATCGTAGCCCTAGGAATCCAGGGCCCTTAGCCCCTTCTAACGGGTTTTTACGCAACATCTATTCATTACCTTCCTTTCGCAAATGAGGCTAATAACTGCAAATTCATTCCGTGTTCACTCAAACGGCAAGACCACTAGTTGCCTTTTACTGTGATGCCAAAACCAATGGAACAACTTTGGAAATAGGCCTTCTTTGTAAATAAGTCGGATCAGTATATTGAATCATTTGAAGTATAAAGCAGCTACTTAAGCTACAAGCAATATCACCTTTAAACTACTAAGTGACCTGCCCCGAAATGCAGGGTTCCAATTTTTTCATTTTATTGAAGTATGTTGTTGAAAAGTGACTCATAGTTACCATAACCCAGAGTGGGCCGATTTTGGCGGGAAACCCGTTGTACGAGTGTCCAAATAGCTTCTAGAGGTCCCTGTCAGGTTAACCACCCTGTTGATCACGCACAATAAGGAAAGGGTTCAATTTTCTTCGAAATTCAGAATTTATGCCTAACTTGGCGTTTTGATTAGCTGCAAACAACACCATTTTGTGTAGTAAATTGGCTTTTGCTTGCTCTCACTAAATTTTATTTCTACTTTTCGTTACATTTTGGCTCTTTTTTAATGTAGCGTTAGTTTAGTGTGTAATCATATCAGCATTTCGTAATGAGAGGGCTATGCACAAGATGCGGGTACGATGTTAAAAATTAGACTAACGCTCATCTCAAAACTCAAAGCTAAGAAAATGCTTCTTGGACACCCATCTCTAACTTGTTCTCGCACGAGTTTGTCTTTTAAGGTTAAACCATGATGAAGCTTGTATCCAGGGTCCCTAGATGAAGCTAGGAAAGCTCAGGTTGGTCAATTGTTGTCGTCGGAAACTTAGAAAATATGCTGCGTTCAGTATTAGAAACTGGATCGCAAAGTTACATAAATTTATAAGCAATAACGACTGTATTTCAGGTCCATCAAACCTTAACAGTGTTGCAATTGAATTTTGATTTCATAAAGCGTCCTGATAAATGATTTACTGAATTCAAATTGTGAAAATGCCCCAATAGCAATCCTTGAAATAAGTTTCCATTGGGTACAAACGTAACTGTCTAAGATAAAAATATTTTTTTTTAAATCATCGTATTTCACTGCCTGCCTATTCCTTTATCTGGCTCGAGAGCGTTGCACAAACGTTATCCTTCTTGCGTCGTAAATCCAGCCTCCAAAATAAGGCTCATGGTTTCCTTTACGAGAATATATTTCGTATTTGGGTCAATCCGGTATGTATTGTGAATCCACACCACTTGTTCTCCACTCCCAGAGTTTCAGCGGCGAGTGGGTCGGATTCGATCCATTCATCAAATATTCGACATTCTGAATTGGTTGGGCTTAGACGAATAATCCCCGAAACGAAGCCTCATGTTCTTCCTTTGGGCCCAAAGTATTTTCTGGAAACGAGCACAAAAGAGACGACTCACAGGACCCTTTCTTTGCTAGCACTTTTTTTGGATTACAGACCCAAATGGTGTGACACTTTCAAGTTGTACGAGTCACTGATCTTGGCAATGCTCTGAGCCAGTTCCATTTCCAGGGTCAAACTCTTGGCAACGGTTTCGGACCTCTATTGTCCCACAGGGCCACAGGGCAAGTCTTCACACTGATCCCTCGTCAAGTGTATGGCATTGGTGTATGACAACGTCGACCTTTTCATCGATCCCATGGCTCCCATCACGCAATACCAATGGTGGCGAATCTTCAATCTCCATCTCATCAGGTTCTTCATCAATTCGATCAGGAGTACTACGATGATCCGGACGATAACGGTCCATCCGGATCAAGGCCAAGACCAAGACCGAGAGCACAGCCGACCAAGTCCGAGGGGTGTGCACCACCGGTTCCAAGGCACACAAATGATAGGCGATAATGCCTGTCATGGACACAAAGAAGAGCAGTAAAGCGAATATCACGATGAGCACTATATTTTCCACTTCCATTTCTCTCCTGAAGGAGAACATGGCATTGCAATTTGTTACCAAATGCGAGCGAGATGAGATGGAACTCTGGATGGAGTGAGCTCCTCAACCACTTTTCAAACACTCCGATGCGTTTGGCCCAGAGCGAACAACACTCCTCGGGGAGAGACAGACCGCTCTCATCCTTGATAATAATAATGTGTTCCGCGCCACCAGAAGCGAAGTTCCATTTCGTTCCATTCAAGACGGTGGAGATAGCGAGGATAAAGAGCAAGAGGAGATGCAAGAACATGGGATTATTGGACGATGATTATTCATAGGGCAGATCCCTGGTGTTGCTTTACTTGCAAGCGGATATGAGAGGATTGGTGGTTACCCCATCATTCATGCAATGATGTCGTTTGCCTCGTGGACATGGCCTATTATTTTAAGAAGTGGGGATTCCCGGTAACAAGGGTTTCAAGGTTAGAAACGCAACGGGATGTCCTTGTGTTGCATTTATGTGTCCACTTTTTTACGCACACACACCACACAGTGGTAAATTCAAGGTCTAGAGCTTTTTATCCGATGCACCCAAGCCAATGTCGGGGGAAAAATAAGAGATGATCCTGGGGCAAGAGAGTGAACGAAAAACAAATCTTCCTGGCTTTGGGATGGGTTTACAAATCTTGGACTTCCAATGAAAATGTGTTTTTGCTTATCCCCGGCCGGATAAGTTATTGTCATGGTGGTGAGCATTATCCTCTAGAGAACCTACAATCACATGGAAGTGAGAAAAGGTTGGAAAAGGACGTATTGGTCAATGTTGGTGTTGGGAAAGCTTAAAGGAACGAAAAACTAGATGTTTGTGGTGATGATACTTTTGGGGTTTAATGAAAGCCCAAACTCACATATTAAATAGCTTTAAGTCGATTTATGCAGTTTAAGACAACGTTTCATGTGATATATGTAAACGAAAAGTTGATGGCATTTGGTGCTCTCTCTAAGCGATTACATCTAATTGTGAAAATAAGTTCTGAGTCCTAAAAATGTATACCAAGTGGAATTAAACAAATTACTAGCACAGTTTGAAAGTTTATTGTGGAGGAGCTACCCCAAATTTCCATCCTATTTTCAAAAAACTCAAGAGCATATGAACATTTCTCTATGTCGTAGAACCATTGTGAACAATCTTGATTTTTTGGGTGGTTCAAGAATCGATAGTAATGGTCTTGGCATTTTATGAAATATGATGTTTGAAGAACGATTTCTTTCAGGGCCTTGTCAGGAAAAATTGACTATTCTTTCGGGTGCAATATGTATTTAATGCTCAAGCCCACCGTTCAAGCGACCTTTGGGTAACCACTACGTTGTACCAATACTAAAGCTCTGTTCAATCAACGTACAAATCGTGGAATTGTTATTATCGGTGATACGATAACAGTAAAAGGTAAGAAGTTACTCTGGCATTTTCAGATGCCTTTTGTGCCGTTATTGAGTTGGTCCAACAACAATCCCATATAGACCCCAAGCAGCTATGTACGTTCAGGATGTTTCATAACGAAAGTCTCCTCCCAAGAAAGCAAAAGTTAGAAAGGATCGTTCATACTATCTCGTTCCCTCACCAATAAATTTAGTCCAACGGGATCTTCGACCTAGTTTCACTCTAGAAAGAAATCAAGAAGAACGAGTGTAGAAGTCTTATGTATCCCTTCATCCAATCGTTAGTAGACGATAAATAAGTTCCCAGTTTACGTTGGATTTGTATCTACATCAGAAACGGTTGTATAATCGAGGAATGGAATCACGCAAATTCGAGCTTATTATGCAAACCAAGCCATCCGAGAAAGATGCATCCACACGATTCATGACGGCTTATCCATTTTTCAAGGATACAATTCACCAATGGAAATGACATCGGCCACATTAAAAGTTTCTCTTTTGAGTTCTCAAGAGGAAGGTTCTCGTATTGGCTTCAATTTCACAGATCTGAAAGCACCATAAATTGTCACTGTTCAAAGTGGAAACGATTTTTCTTCTTCATTCATATACCGGGAAGAATAGTAATCCTGGAAAAAGCCTCGTTCAAACATTTCTTGAGTGTTTGTTTGAAGATTGACTTTTTGAGAAACAAAAGAAATCCACTAAAGGTCGAGCTAGAACCTCAACCTTTGAAAACTGTGCTCTCAATGATTTAGTACCATCTAAGTAACGAAGAGATATTTCGAGTGAGTTCTTTATATTGAGCACAAATATGCGCCAAGGCCATGACCCACTTGTTTTGAGCATGCATTTTGTTTTGCACTTGGCATCTGTCCTTCCTCTGTTTCAATTGGTCTTTGGCCTCAACTAGGCCATGTTAGGGCCTCAAGCCTTGCCTTGGACACACATTTATCTTGATTCCCTGGTAAGCTCAGCTTACTCCCATTTCTTAACAAATACTACGCATTATCTTAAGTCTTTATTAATGACTAATATGGTTCACTGCCATTTAGGACCAAAAGTGATTTTCTCAAGGCATCAATGAGCTAGATAGAGCTTGCATTGAGAATTTTCAATTCATGGATCTCTTTGGACCCATATGGACCCATATTGATTCGTTCTTTTACCGCAAGTGGATGATTATGTTAATGCTAGGGACAAACAAACACATGGTAGCTGTTACCGAAAGCTAATATGAATCTGGCCGACGGTTTGGTTCAAGATGTATTCGAAAAAGCACAACATGGAACCATATTACGAAAACGTACTCCACGAGAAGAAAAGAGAACCGCCAGAAATATTCCCAGATGTTGCAAGAGGACTAGACCAAAGACTTTCCTGTTCCAGGATTCTTTATCTAGCAACAAAAATAAATGTTTTAATGAGTAGGCAAAACCAAGAGCTATTTTTCCTTAAGGTTAAGAAGTTAATTGAAAAGAAATGTTTTTTGTCTTAGGTAGCCCAAGTGCTGAACGAGAGCTTAAGTTTTAACGGATAAAGAGATTAATGATTAACGGAGGTATGAAATTGATTCGTCAACAAAAAAATCAAAGTAACACGTAAGTGAACCGCATCCGTCGCGTAAATACTAGACAATCATTTCGATGAGTTAGAACAAATCTAAATTTAATGATCAAAGTAATGACGGAAATAACATTGGTTGTGAAAAAATACTCCTGCGAAAAGAAATCGAAACATTTGTCACCAACAAATTCCTAAATATTTTCAGTGCATGATATTATAAGAGGTTCAACGGGATTAACCTGGGACAAATCCACCAAGAGCCCCAAAAAGAGATTGAAGATCAATCGTGAATTTCAAGGAGATTGATCGAGTCAATCAATGGCTTTGGTATAATATGATTTTGCGAACCCCGCTCATTAACGAGAAATATAGCCCTTGAGCTGAATGCAAGGGAGACATTTACACAGCAATAAGTTATTTCCTTTTTAAAAGTCAATTGGGATTCGGCGGCGCTACGTCACAAAAGGAAAGCTAAATGTGAGCAAAGACTACCCTTGGTTGAAAGTGCGGACGAATAAAGTCAAGTAATGCAATCGGTGTCAAAATAAAGAGGCGAAAGAGATGGGAAATTCAAAGTGAACAGAAATCGTCATTTTCAAGGTCAAAGTTTTGGAATTTCATGCCAATAATTTTGTCCAAAATGTTACTACCATATAACAGTTCGAACTTCCGAGGGTTATTTTGGCAAATTTCCCTCAAGTTATGAAGACGGATCGGCGAATGTACGACTACGACTCTCAAGCAAATAGTATTCGCATCATATTTAACAAGGGTTAAGAGATGCATTATACAACCGAAAGCGCAAATTTGGAACGAGCCAGAGGTGACGAGTTCATATGAGCTCTCCCGTTTGAAATTTTGCCTTTGCCTTGAAAATGGCCACCCTGAGTAGATTGCTGAAAGAAGAAAGGGAAGTTAAATACCACAGAAATTTGAACACTCACTGCAAATCCGAGAAAATAGAGCAACCTCATCCATCTACCCCCCAATTCCGACTGTTATCAAGTACATTGAGAAATTTGGACCATATCAATCTCCCCCAAATACACCAGAAAGGGCTGATCTATAATAATTTTCCTGTGAGTCAGTCCCTAAATTTCAACCCGAACAATTTCCAGGTCCACAATTCTTTGACATTTACCTAAAATTTCCCATCACAACAACAACAACAACACTGGATGAGTAAGACTCAAAGCCACTCAATCACATTGAAGAGTTTAATCGTTCCCAAATTGCTTCCATTCTCGTTCATTCCACACCAATCAACATCGTACTTTAAGGTAGATCAGTGTAGCTGAGTTGGAGACGACTTGGAAAAGTTTAGGCCGAACCGGATGTGGTCCATTCAGCTTGAAAGCTCCGCCTCAAAATCAATCTTCCATATTCCATGCCTTACATTGCCTTCCTGAAATGGCATCTCTTAGTATTTGACCAGAAAATGAACCTCGAAATTGTGTGAAAGCTTTTTCTTCCCTCCCCCCGTGGTTTGTTTCGAGATTCTTAGAAATGGTCAAGGCAAACTAGGAATACTTGAAATGGGCCTTGTTTAGGGTTGTCAAGCGTCGTAAAGATGACTCAGAAGACTCGAGTTTTTCGCGATGTTTCAGAGATTACTGAGTCATTTCAATGAAAAGAGTCTTGACAAGTTGCTATCAAAAATTGAATGAGTTTTCTATTAGTCGAGTTTCAACAAGTCTAATGAATTGCGCCTTTGCGAGTCTTCAATTTTGATCGATTTTTGTATTTTGTGCAAATGATTTGAAGCATGGAACATCCTTCACCGCCAATGAAGGGGTGCTTTTACGTCTTTTTTCCCATGGCTTCTGGGCAGGAAATCCCCATCTGTTCAATATGAAACGGAACAAAAAGTTCAATATTGCTCTTCAATACGATGTTTCCTGATAAGTTATTTCTAGGAATTTCGAAGCCTCTATTTCTTTTGTAATCTTGAAATGTCTTTCACGTGAAGAAATTTGCTTTTCCTTTGCATTCAACACACGATGTTTAAACATCAATGACTCTTTCTAAGCAACTTGAAAACACTAGATAGGCGGGCTTCATTCGGTCAAAGTTCCTTTCCAGAGCAATGCTTGCTTGCCTGAATGCCATTTTTGAAACCTTTGAAATTCACTCATTTCCATACTTAATTTGTTCCAAGTGTGATCTGGCAAGCAAGCATTTGGTGCCATTTCCCAGCCATGAACAACGCCATCAACAAGATTCCTTTGCACTTCATGGCCATGACCTCAATGGGCTTGGGAGTTTTTGTTTTGGGGTTTGGCTACATCACAAAGCGAGAAACAGCTCTCAATTTTGCCCGTGAACCCTACTACCAGAACTCCATTCGTCATCTACGGCGCCATGATGGAGCCACGTTCGTTTTGGGCGTGCCCATTATTGATCAAGTAATGAAACATCCTTTCAGAGAGTGGCAAAATGTTTTTTTCATCATGTTTGTTTAAAACAACGGTTCTCCGGTGCGTTTTAACTTACTCTCTCCATGTAAAATAACAATCAAGAAAGCTATACTTGAGGTTTCGGTTCGATCATTTTCATGGTCGACTGGCTTTTTTTTCAAAGATCGTCCTTAAACCCTTTTGGCTTGTTAAAGAAGAAAGTAATGTTTGTTAGGAAGCTGTTCAATTTAATGAATTGAGATCAAACTGTTAAGGGCCAGACAAAGTTTACTTTTTTTGAAAGTTTCAAGTCGGTTTTTTTTATTTTTAGCTTTCAAAATGGAATAGAGAACTTCTTTTGGGCGCATATATTCTCTACCGAAATGCATGGAATACATCCTTCAATTTTGAGAACCCCTAGCTGAGCTCATGCAATTTATAATAACGAACAAGTTTTACCTCTCTCTGGAATCTTCTCTTAGAAAATGACCTTGTCTCAAGACCAAGTCTTTCGAAAAACGGACAATTCTTTTAAAATAGAAACTCCGGTCAAAGGCCCAACTGGATCTGGCATCTATCACGTCTTGGCCATGAAGAACCCGGAAGGCACGGAGTGGCAAGTGGAACACTCCAGTTTGGAATTGCATAACACAACCGCTGCTAATATCCCTAGTGATTACAAAAACAAACGCATGACTATTTATGATCGCTCGAAAGATGGCGAGTTGCCTGATTATCTGAGCGAGTCTAAAAAACGAAAGTGATCTCTCATTGCAGTAATAAAAAGTCATAATACACGCCCCAATCGTTTCGTGATTCAGACTTTGGTGCCAGATCAAATGTAATCTCAGTTGTCTTTCAGCATTATGAACTTTCGAGGACCCCGTCCAAAGTATGGTGGAGGAATGGAACGACCTCCATTTGCAAATCAAGGGGGGTGGAATCCGAATTTTAATAGTTTTGAGGAGCCCCCATTTGGTGGGGGAGAATGGCCACGTCCCAGGTTTTCCGGACCCAGAATGCCACAATGGAGAGGTCCAAGCTTTTCAAGGCTTCCTCAACCAGGGCCAACGCAGCCCGGCATTGGCGAGCAAATGCCCGGTAACTTTGTGATTACCCCACCAGATGTTTTGAGATGGCTGGATCATCAGCATCCAGATACGTTGATGCGAATATATCATCACATTCAGTGGTTGTTAGACCAATGTGGTATCCCTCCCCCTGGGAACCGGCCAATTAAGCCTGAGGAAGACACTGAAACGTGGTATGAAGAAGACAAAGAGCTTCCAGAGCCACATTCGGAAGTGTTGCCTAATAAACTTCCATTAGACTTTGCAAATTCCGGGTCTTCTGTCCCACCAGGGGGAGCTAAGAGGCCAGGATTGGGATTGCGGACCCCAAACCAACCGGCTGGTCCACGTCCTTCGTCCTCGGGTCCTTTGCAATGGACTCCAGGAGGATGGATGCCCAAAGATAATTCGCATAAGATTACCACAACCATGAAACCCTTACCCGAACCAGAAGTCATCCCGCCCAACGGTTCGTCCTATCCAGATGCACAAGAAGATAGAAAAAAGTTAAGCATGTTGAAGAGTAACATGAATATGATGCAAATGGAGCTGAGCAAGACTTGTCGCAAGTTCAGGATTTCAAACCTCAATCAAGACGATCTCTCTGGATACCCTGAAGCCCAGCAAGAAAGACTCCAAGCCGTGATCAAATGCGTGAAAGCGGCGGAGAAAACATTACTAGATTTCAAAGACTTTCTTAAAACTGACAAGTACAAAGAGTGGAATGATTCTCAGACTGAAGAGCATGAGAAGAGGATTAAAGCCATGATTGGTGAAACTCCTCAAGGTGTCCCTCACAAGAGACCGAGCGGTCCAAATCAGGAAGATGTCGAAGAGAAGAAATCGAAAGTTGCCGAAGACAATGAGACCTTAGGAGACTCTGATTCGGATTTGAAGTCAAATTCTGCGAAATCGTCCAAATCGCCTATGAAATTTCAACCAGGAGGAACTTTGTCAATCAGTAAATGATGATCTTTGTGATAACTATTGTATTTATTGAAAATACACTGAATGGAGAGTGAATTCTTGTTAGGTATAAGGAAAAAGTCATCGATGAATGACTAATTGATTGGTTTAAAACCTCACCCTACCCAGTAGTCAATGTTCTTCCTCACAATAGCTAATCTATATACAAAAATTAATCTCGAAGACAGCTTCAATTTGCAGGTTATTTTGAAAAATCGAAAGAAGGTTTCTTTTACTCGAAATTGCTTGCTATCACGACATCTATGAATCAGTTGAGGTGCTTGTTTGATAAAAAACGGTGTTGTATTCCTTTTTCCGGTCGAGTAGTTACTCTTATTTCAGCCCTTGCACCGGCATTGTTGTACCCAAAATAACTTTTTACTGCAATACCATAAAGAATGACCACACTCTTTGAAAGAGGCGATTTTTTTTGATACAGGTATGATTTGCTACTCTGATGAGATCTTCATTCTTCAAATCCCTTTGCATAGCGTTAGAGCCTCGAGATCATCAGTGTGCACAATTTTATGAAACTCGTTTCTATCCTATGCCTTGAGATACCCTTTGAGTTGCATTTCCTAGTCTCAATTCCTGTTTCTATACCTAATTGACTCTTAAACCAGACTAAACCGTTCAAAAAACTGGGAGTTTCTTACAATTTGCATTTATGCTTTAAACTTGTTTCCGATACTTGAATGAGAGCTAATCTTTTTCATGTATGCATTAGCATTAAATTACCACGATATTACGCATCAAATTAAATTATTCGAATTGTATGCAAAAAGTGAGTTTGACACTCTAAATTCATCAGAAGCATGGTTTCAAGGTTTAGATAGGCAATTCTCATAAAATTTTGAATTCTTTCAGAATTCAAAAGAACGTTCTTCAGTGCCTCTTTAGGTGCAAGTTAGCATGTTTTGCAGAAATATGCAATATATTTAGTTGAAAATCTTATTCTGATGCAAAATGAAATGTTAATCTAATTATTTCTGCACAAGCTTGCTCCCTTGGCACAAATTGGTTCATTTTTCTCTCAGGGTGATGAATGGACCTTTAAAAAAATCGAAAAAACACGTTAAATTGTTATGGCGGCCAATTCTTTTGTCATTTATGCAATATTTTTCACCTCAAACAAGTGGTCATTTCTCATTTCGATCCTTGTCTGTTTCCATGTTATTTTTTCCCTTTGTTAGGGCTTTTTTTACCTTCCGTACAACATGACAAGATGAATATTTGAACCCCCACCCAGTCTTTTGGTTTTGCGAGTAAGATCTTGCCTTCTCCTTGATGGACCATGAATTTCCTGAGGCCTGCTCGTATGCGCAATTTCCTATGCAAAAACACTGGTTGATCACATATGCCTACAATTTTGAGCAGTTTGGGCAACAAAATATTAAAAATCTCATCAATAAAATTAGGGAATCCATTTCTTAAAGGAAATCAATGCTATTATGTTTCAAAGCCTGAAAGCGGTGAACGACGGAGTATAGTCAAATTTAACGATCAGTGAAATATCGTCTAGATGCGATTTATTATTATGCAACAGATCTTCTCTCAAGCAGATTCCTTTTTATGAAGCGATGAATAGTCGTATAGGAGGCTATGTACGAGATGTGCTCTCAGGCTAAATGTTTTTTAATAAGTCACAACTGCTTGGACATTTTATTGCAATTACATCACAGTTTCTATTGAGTTTTTATTCATGGCGAACAATTTTGAGCGTTGGAGATCTTTTTGATTGGCCAAAGCAGGCTAGTTTGTTAGTTTAATTCTTAACCTCTTTTTTAAGTTCCCATTCTCTGTATTTTCTTTCTAGCCCGATGTTTTGTTTTAGAACATGAGCCCAACAAAATCGAAATGTACCAAGAATTAATCACGATACTTGCGAATTACACAAACGAAAACCTAAACTTCTCCGAAAAGGCTCTTGATTTTGGCCACCCTACGGATCAATTTATCGCCTGGTTAAAATCCACAGCTGAAAATCCAATGCCACCTGAGCAATGAGTGTTAGATTCCGATGAGCGTCAGTAAGAATTTGTACTCGAAGTTCGCCAGTGAAGCAATGGCACCTGATCACGTTGACGAATCGGGCCTCCTGGAAAATGAATCATCAACCGACGATGCGGATTTGGAATCCAGCTCTCCCGTTTCATCCGAGTTCTACCCCAAGGAAGTCCACGCTTATACCACTGGCAAGACGTTAACCACCGGTGTCATGGATATGGCCTTGTTGGTATCAAACGCCGGTCAACTTCGAGAGGCCTTTTCTAGTATGAACGATGGGCCCGAATATGAGTATTTATCATCGGCTTTTGCAGCTGGCCTTCTCATCGTATGCTTGATCATTCAGGTACGTTGCCATTAAAAATCGCTTTGAAATTCAAGAGGGAGCAAGTCAAGTCTTTTCTGTCAAAGCGATGCCAATCGATTGTGGGTGCTCTATGGATGGGTCTCTCCAAATATTCTCACCGCTATACAATATTTTGAGGCGGAGTTCGGGTGGTACAATGAACAAAGATACAAGATAATGACGCCATAATTTGACATATCCCACTGTTCACTTCAAAGTAGTGGGAAGGATCGCCATTTTGTCATATTAATTGGCTTTGACGAGTCCTTTGGTGTCACCCCAACCCCGACGTCATGTCATGTTACTTGACTTGAAGTTGAGAGTGATCTATGGGTCTGTCTGGGAGTTCTAAGACTCGAGTTCGTTGGCTTCGCTAATTTGGTTCTGAAAGCAATTGTTCTTGTCTTTTTTGACTAGAAACGAGGGGAGTGGCTAATTTTTAAAAACCTGTCTTGAAACCTCTGGCATGATGCCGTGTTGAAACGGCAGGAAATAATTGGAAAACTGACGCCAAAGGTTATACAAGTACAATTGCCGTTGTTCTTCAAGCATTTCCTGGTGCCTCGCATGCTCCCCATGCAAATCCACGATACAATTTACATATTCTTCGATTTGACAGTTAAGGCCCATCTATGTACAGTAGAAATATCTCGGAATCCGATCAAATGTCAAGCGATAAGGCACATGATAGCAATACCCTGTTCAATGGTGCTGTGTGGTCTTGCAGGGTTCCATCCTAGCGTCCGATGTCATTATTTCAAGAGACAATAGGCACTCATGTCATCGCAGTTTGGTGGAAGGAATGCGGGGACCTCGTTCAACAGTAACACCTACATCAGGCATGAGCCATTGTACCGAAATCGTATCTGATATGTGAGGGTCGTGGTGGAAGACCTAGCGGTTGGTCGTCGTGGTCGTCACGAGGCAACGAACCAGGAGGAGGTTGAAAAGAACCGGGCTGCCTGACGAGCACATTTGCTCTGGAATTTGCCCTCCATTGATACGTATCTCGTGTTTGACGCCAATTTGCATAAGCATCGTATTTATGCCACTTCCTTAGGGAATTTGCAGGCTGAGGTTCTCAGCAATGAGGGATGTACCATCCGCAGGCGCAGGCACAAAGGTCTGGACGATTGCGACAATTGTAGATCAAATTGGTTGGTCACCTTCGGGAATGGTGTTCAAGGATGGACGTCGTTCGCGACGACTTGGTTAAAGTGCTGTAGCTACCATAGAGATCTTAACTTTTCGGAAGAAGAGAGTAATTTGCAATTTGCCAACAAAAAACGCCTCCTTGGGAATTTTTTCCCAGTCGCTCTGTCTCCCTGTAGCTGTCCCTCTATTCTCGCCCAGTTGATGATTGCGGTTATTGGTCAGAATGTCGATGGAGGAGGTAACGATCAATTTTTCTGCACCGCTAATGAACCACTTGACGGGATGGAAGTTCCCAATGTGATTGCTCTTTCTGCGCTTGAAACCGTACAACTCACTTCCTTCTGGCCTCTCTGGCCTTAATTTATGGTCAATTCTTCTCAAGTCAGCCTAAAGTGTTGTACAATAAGATTGAAAAATGTTGATTTGCATGTGACTGGAGGGCCATCACACGCTTTGATGTGCCCTTAAGAGACTGCTCAAGTTCGTATAGTAGGAACAATGTCCCCGACGTGGGTTATTTATTGGTCTCCTCCATCAAGGCTCGTTAGGATGACACTAAGAATGAAGCGCCAAGTAAAATTTAAGTCATGTTTCTTGTGTACAAAACAATCATCATCGGGCTCGTTTGTCCCTGGAATCCTGTCTAATTTAACAGCCGTGCCCTTGGAAGGCATCTGCTTTATCAAGATCAATTCGAAGAGCGTTTTATCTCGCAATTATGTTCGAGGATGATGCAAACAATGGCGATTTCGCCCGCATCAAAAGATAGTCAATTGGCGTCAAGGCGTTTCAAAAAGAAGCATTTTTTCCCGTGCCAAATTCAGATGTTAAGAATACAAACGGCCCTTCCCCACGGAGTAATTGATGTTTTCTCCTGACAAAATCGCCGATTAGGACCGGCACCAAGTAGTCAAGGATACCCACATGGATGGAAATTGTTTGCCTTTGTAAATGCCAATTGGCGCCATGAAAATGGCGTCCGGGGAAAAAATTGCACGGAAACACTTCAGGAAACTATAACAACTAAAAGGCAACAACTATTGCCATCAGAATGAACTTTTTTCCGTATGCATTTAGAATAAACTGGAATCGTTTACTTGGCGCCAGAGGCTTAGCTCCTTCGAACTGGTTGAAAAACATGGACTTCTCATTCGAAAACTCCGGTCAAGAGCCTTTTTCAGAACATTCACGCTTTACCATTAGTCTTTGATAGTTACGGCAATGCTCCCAATCATGTGATCAACCCTGTCTGAACGCTGATGAATTTACAGTGGCTTTGAGAGTGCATCGGGGCCTCAGGCAAGGCAGTAATTAATGGTTTTATTATAGACAGGTAGACCATGCATAGGAATGGTTGTTCGACTGATAGTCTGGATCTCGTAGAAAATACTGGACATTGGGTTACCCAACACCAAGATTGTTTGAAGCTGAATGCAATTAACGTATAGGAAATTCCTCCAGTCCTTCCCCAAACTTCAAGTTCTGGGCATCGTCGTTCAAAGCACCTCTTTAAAACTCCTCATAAGACTTTAGATAGTTGATGCCGTCCACATTGCCGGCTGGTTGCGCCCCCCTTCACCATTTAAGGCGTAGGAGGTGTGTCTCAGGCCTCTTACCTGCGAAGTGCATGCGTGCTTGATTTATATCCATTTTACACTTGTAAAAACCGAGTTCATGAACTGAACCCGACGGAGCGACGAGGTCGGAGCTCTTGTTGATGAACGGATCTCGTGGATGTCGCTCTTTGGGGAGTGTGTGGGCTGGTAAATTATTACAATTCTGTCCAGAATAGGCTCCAAAACATAACTCAAGCCTCTATACCAAGAGGAAGCTGGGCCCACCATCATCCCGGAATCTTGTGTCGGCTCAAATACTGTAGGTTTCACAGGAGGGAGTGCTTTTGGAAGCATTTTCGGCTGGAATGCGGAGCATTTTTTCCATATCATGTCCCGATCGACGTCCCAATTGGCTGGACGGAGTGCATTGCCGATGTGGATGATTTATGCCCGGACAACCTTGAGCCTAAACCCCGCATAGCACAATAATAGATATTTATTGTATTCAGTTCATTGACTGGTTTTCTGGAATTAGTCGCGCGCCATTAATTTTCCTCCGATTCCCATTAACATTCCACTGCAAATTTAACCAGGCCGATTGTATTGTCACTTTCGCCTCATGTTCTGTTGATTCATTCCGAGGACCATAAATGTGCTGACATCCGTGCTCGTATGGGCCGTATGGGCCTCCCAAACCAGGGTAAAACAGTCCAATTTGGGCTCGGAGCTCGCAACAAAAATGTTGGGACTCTAAATTTCTATGATATTTCAATGGTAGCCGGGCAGATGTGGGGATTCGGGCGTTTCCAGGTGCCTATCATTGACACGTCCACTTCGTGTGGGAAAATGAGCCGTCATTTAGCACCTCCGTGCAAGAAAATACGCCACTGATTACTTTTGAGTATCCCCTGAAGGAACCGAACTTCCATCCAGTCTAAGGTTGAAATTGGATAAGAGGAAGTTCGGCGAGCATATTGGAACAACTTTTGACTGTTTCTTGTGATTGCGTGTGGATGTGGAATATAGTACATCTCGTGACACTGAGATTTTAATCGGCTTTTGACATACTCATAGAACCTCACAAATATGTGAGTGACATCATTGTGCTTGACAAGTGGCGCATGAAAGTGCACCAATACATTACGATGACATTACTTGTTGAAAACGGAAAGCAAATGATGTCGTTGAAGAAGCCTTGACATTGTCTTGCAAATATTTTATTTTCAGTGGACACCGTTGCTTCAATACCAAATCAAGGCAAGACGACCATTGTGGGAAAAACAGAACCATAACATAATCATTTGAAGTTCAATTGCAATCTCGACAAATGCTCGAGACAGCTTGTGCTGTGTGAGATGAAAAATCCAATGGTCAAAGCAAACGATGCCCTTTATGAACCACCTTGTATCTCGACCAAGCAAACGCCTGGTTCATAAATATATAAATATGCCAAGTATGTGCGATGATGAAGTTGTTGGTATCTGGTTGATGCACTTAGCAAATCACATTGACGTTCAAAGCCGTTGCTCTCTGCAAAACGATAAATCATGTTGCTAAATAAATGTCAGTGGTCAATCTGTTTCTTTTTCTTTGCAGCTCGTGGCCGGAGCCATCATGATCTTGGTGGGAAAAGCGAAATTGAACACTAGGAAGATGCTGGACACATGTCACAAGTGGAATAAGATCCTGTTCCTTCTCTCGTTTATCGTGGCAGCCCTGAATGTGGTCATATCAGTGTTGCTCTCACCAATCGGACCCTACGGCAATCCTGGAGCAAATCTCCATACCTTGGGTAACGCCACAGACGTCGACCAATCCCCTGGCAATTAGTCCTGATATGTGCATGCGAGAATTCGAATGCGATTGCGAATTTTATGAATACAAAACCGAGCGAGACCAACTTTATCGTCATGGGAAGCGATTGTTGTCCATTGTTGTCTTGTCACTCTAGTGTCACCTGACCATGACTGGGACTAGGCAGATCGTACGAGTGACATTTGGGGCCCATTGTCAGGCTTCAAAGGGATGGTCGCTCAATAACCAAGGAGGATCCGCGAGCTCAAAAATGAAGTCATATTGAACTGGCCAATCCGCCAATTAGGTTCTTTGTAGGGCAAGAAGATATGCGAGATTGTACAGTGCAGATGAACGGGTCAGATACGTAAGTACGTACGTAGGTATGGTCATGTATTCAATACGCACATGCAGCTATTCGTCCTGAAGAATGCCCAGGCTGCCAACTCAAGTTATTCTAAGGTGGCCTTTGATTTCATCCCTCCGATTGTCATACTCCATTTTCAATGCCAATCTACCACGCAAGCAATTTGCGCCTGAAAGTTCCGGTTTTGACTTTCTGAATGCTCTGAAGGACCTACCAAAAGAGCTTATTTGTTCAGATTGAGAAAATTTGGAAACCCCATTATTTCCTCGATCTCGCATTTGACGTAGTAATTGTGGTCGTGTTGATCCTTTGAACTTTGGGATATCCCACGAATGGAGTTTGAATATCGAAAACCCAATTCGGGAGCAGATGTCAAAACAACCTACCCTCATCATCGTCATCAACAACAGTAACAGCATCCATACCATTCTTTGATGCAACCTTGCTAGACCGACCCACTCGCAATGATTCAAAACGAATCTAAGTCTGCATTGATATGTACGTACGATATACTCAAGCATCCCCACGAAAAACGCCCAAAAACCTCGGGATCTTTTATTGGGATAGATCGTATGATGGCACTCTTCCCAATCGTCGACCATGCAGTAAAGGATCGATTGATGGTGAGGTGGGGCCCGAATCAGCGATTCTTTTTTCTGATGGAAAATCAATTGCTCTGAGGTGTAATCCCCTTGGACTTTGGGTGGTTTCTTGGCGGAACTTTGACCGCGAGGCAAGTCCTCGTTTACTTACCAATGATTGAGGTAAATAGCCAGTGATTTCAAACCCCAATTGATCCACTTATCGCACACTAGAACTTTTGATGGTTGGCGTGATCAATCAAGAATCCACACTTATCCAGTCACATCTTTCCAAACGCTTCAGAAGTACACAACATCAAGGATCTTTTTGCGGCCGGATACAAGTACATCGACCATGTTTTTGAATGCAGGCTACCCCCCCCCTTCCTCTCCCCCCGGGTTCAAATTTAGACGAACAAGTGCAGAACAATCGAACACGAATGTGTGCTTTTGCCTTGGATTGGTAGTGCTTCCAGATTGATTTGACTGATCTCGAAGGAACGGTGTGATTAGATCCCGTGGACATTTTCCGCTTGATATCGCATGTCGATAATTACCCCCGACTGCCTTATTGGCGGTGATGGATGTCATCCAGGGTCACGATGATAATGGTACCTCTTGCAAATGTACACGAATATGTGTGTCCATGCGGAGAACGCCTCTGCATATGGAAATTGAGCCTTGGCTAGACGATGAAATTGACAAACGTGCACTACAGTGTTGAATGATGATGCTCTTAAGCTTACGTACGCATACGTAGATTCCTTGATCCGGTTTCGATTGTCTCGCGGTATACATTAGGTTATATCAGAGGTGTGGGAAGAGCATTTAGCCGGTTTTGTTATTACTTTTTGGGGGCGAACTCGCCAGGGTTTCCCACCAACATTGTCTGCTCGGGTTCTTGGAAGTGCTTAAAAACAATGTGGTGGACGGATATCCGGCCC